>NW_007577886.1:505621-511528 GCF_000690725.1 Stegastes partitus
GAGACAGACAACCAAGCACACTCACATTCACACCTACGGACAATTTAGAATCACCAATTAACTTCAACATGTTTTTGGACTGTGTGGGAGGAAGCTAGAGAGAACCCACGCTGCACGGGGAGAACATGCAAACTCCACGCAGACAGATCCCGGGTGTCCTCACCGGGACACAAACCGGCGACCTTCTTGCTGCAAGGCAACAGTGCTACCCAACTGCGCCACCCTGCAGCCCATCCAAGCAAACTCACATTCACTTCACCAATTAACCTCAACGTGTTTTTGGAACTGGAAGCTGGACAGAACCCACGCTGCACGGGGAGAACATGCAAACCCCACCCAGAAAGATCCCGGGTGTCCTCACCGCCACACAAACCAGCGACCTTCTTGCTACGCCACCTTGCAGCCCAGTCACGAGCACATGCAGGGGGAACACAAGCGTCGCAGTTAAAGCTGGTCTAATGAATACCCCCTTTCCCGTCTGTTCAATCAATAACGACAGCGTAGTTGACTAAAGAGGAAATTGCCTTTATTTTTGTAATTATCGATCGCTTGGCGTCTTCAGAATATGCCCACTCCATAATCAATACGGCCGTCCATGCATGAGAGTCTACATGCAGTAAAATGTGAGAAATGACTGCTAAAACTGCTGCAGAAATCCACTCTCTCCTGCACTTTCTATGCATCTCTCTGTGCCTAGTTGTTCGTCTCCCTTGAAGATACTTTTAGCTTTTATGTTTACACCGGGTTTTCTCTACCTCTTTTCTCTCTTGTTGTATACTCAGGAAAACCCACAAAGGGCTATTAATAAAACAACAGGGTATTGACCAAACCAGACTACATCCTTTCGACTAAAAACACTTCCCGCAAACGTCACATTGGATAAATACATTAAATATATAGTCGGGGCAGTAAAATGAGGAAACCCCTCCCTCTCTCCCTTGCAGTGAAGCAATCATCTTGTTTTCTTTCGGCGCTGTCCCTGTTATTTCTCGCAGGTTATTTCGCAGTCTCGCTCTGTGATAAATGGGACTGTATGTTGACAGGTGAGAGCTGGTTCTGCCGCAATGTGAAATCCAATTCTTCACTACGGCAATGCTGCCAAAAACATAAAATGCACCACTATATACGCGAGTCTGTTCTTTTTTCCAAGTCGGCTGCTGGATTCCATCTTAAATAGTTTGCCATCAAAAGGTTATGTCAGATTGCATTGTGTCAGATTGTCACAAAACTGAGAATTTTTGTAGCTCTCAGAGGCCCATAAGCTGGTGTAAAGCATGGAGCTGACAGGGGCTTGGCAGTATTGGTTTGTTAGAGATATATGAAAAGGCAGTGGCGATGCTTCGTGTTCTCGACGCTGGGTACTCATTTGGAGGATTTTCTCCTTGTTTCTCATTCCTTTCGTTCATGATTTCTCTTCCTGTGGCCCTGTGTTACCTTTGCAAGAGTACTGGAAAATGTAAATGCACTTTTGAACAGTGAGCAGCGTACATGTGTAATGAGCCGCGAGGCCTCTTTTTTTATGCCGCTCGAGTAACACGAGCTTCGCAGTTAGTTTGTACCGACGGCATACACACCGTGCAGATGTATCATCACAACCCAGCAACATACCATATCCTCTGCATGATTTCAAAATGATCATTTTTTTGTACGCTAAAGTCAGAGCGATTCTCAAACTTTTCCCCCAAACATGACCTCCAAAACACCAGCGGCCTGAAACACAGAGCAACCGCACATCTCCTGCATGGTCACTTAACCACGCCGCTGATTGGGAATTTGGCAATTGAGGCCACTTGGCAGTCAAGAGTCATCAGCCTGGAATGTCTGGTTTGCATCCCATCGTCATAGTTCGTGAGCACAATTTGAATAAATACCCTCTCACCTTATGATCACGAACTGAGGAAGAAGCGGCTCAACTTTTACACAAGCTGGTTTAAATAACAAGCCAACAAACTGAAACAGGTCAGCAGGTAAGTAGAAGACAGGAACGGCAAGACTTGTGTCCGATGTGTATCTTATTTAATGTTAGAAGAGCTCATTACTCAAACCATAATTGCGATTATGAGGGCGACTCCCACATGATCTTATGCGTGAGTATTTCATGAATGCAGCTTCTTATCCTGGCTGTACTCGGTGAAGTTGTCCCTTCTAGTGCAGCAGCAACACGACCAGTTGGTAAAATATGCACATCAACCCAACTAGCTGGCTAACAAGGGCAAAAACAATCAGCCAGCCATCCGACCATGCGCCAGTAAAGATTAGATTAGTCACAGAATGCAAAGCACGAACAAACAGCGGGCTGTGAATGCCACTCGCCAAGCTAGCTAGACTTTGCAAATCAGCCAGCAAGCCAGCCAGCCAGTCAAAAAAAATTACAGAGAAATCAAGCAATCAGCCGGCCAGGCAGCGTCCTATCCTCTAAAGATTGGATTAGTCACAGGAGGCTCGGCTTTAGCGGAGCCGCGGTAACAGCTGCCCTCCAAGTTGGTAATGTCAGAAAATCTTTTCAGGTCCGGAAAAGTGGAGATTTTACCTCAAATCACCTTTTTATCTACAGGAACTAAATCCTCATATCTATGGCTCAAATAATGTCACAGCTGATCCTCATTAAGGATTGCTTCTACGTTTTAACGGATGGTCGAAATGAGGAGGAAACACGATGAAAAGAAACCCGTAACAGGAGTCAGAACAATGAACCTGATTAATTAGATTGTCCTACTTAATGTGTGGAAGCACCGTATAGATAATGTATGGATGTGTGTGTGTGTGTGTGTGTGTGTGTGTGTGTGCACTGTACCTGAGAGGACGGATGAAAAACATGAAAACTTCAGAGGTGTTATCTTTATTTAACCCCTCGCAGACCTGCATAATTACTTGGCGAGTGATAAAGGCAGAAGCAAATTAAGTCTGGGTGCACAACATAACCAAGGAGCCATGTTTGGATTGCACAAGCTGTAGCAGAAGACACACTATAGTGAAGGAAGAATGCATTTTTATTTAGGTTTAATTAAATACAACAGGCTGATATGTAACTAAAATATCAGTTTGTATGAAAAGAAGGTAACGTAAATGACAGATGTTATTTATTCCCACCAAAACATCACTTCACAAAATAAAAGCCCGTGTTTAATTATCATTTCTTACTTTATGCAAAGGAAATGAAACTGGTTACATGAAACCATTTTTAAAAACTAAATCAGACGTTCCTGTGTGTTCACTTACGTTGGACTCAGTGTTCCTTCTCAGAATGACTGGATGTTGATGCAGCTAAACTGTTGATAAGAGGAGTTTCCTTCTGAGACTCTGAGGTGGAGTGAGGCCCTGAGGAACTAGCAGAGAATAAAAACCCCTTCTCCATTTTAAAAGGGGCATTTTTAGGCGATTTGGGGTTATTGCTGAAACACTTCTCTGTGGATGTATTCTAGGAGGAGAGCTAAAACAGAATATGCTGGAGTGATTACACACCGAATCTGATCTGAGGATGCCTTGGGGTGCTCCAGGAGGAGCTGGGGGGCAAACTAGTGGACAAAGAGACCCTCGATACTGTCAGGACTGCAGCCGTTTTTGTATACAGAATGTTAATTTTTCCTTTGATCTGCGTGTGACCCGCTGTGATCCTAATATTATTAATATGTAAATAGGGCTGCGCCGTAGCGAGGACCAGATTGGTCGACCAATGGAAGTTCAGGTATTAAATACGGAAGGAGGACTTGGCCGGTGTGGAGAGAGGGTCAGATGGGTGAGGCCATAGATATGTATGTGTGCAATATGCTACTGTATCTGTATATTGTAATCTGTAATGTGTTATTATTATCATTATTGTCATTATTGTTGCTGTTGCTGATTTTGAATGATTTTGATTTTGAATGGTGTTGTTGTTGCTGATTTTATGTTGGTGTTGTGTTGTTTTTTTCTGGTGTAGCAATTTCCCTGAGGTCTTGTACCGAAGGGATTAATAAAGTTTTATTCTAATTTTATTCTAATTCTAATGTAATAAAGGCTAGATGTCTTAAGGTGACGTTTCGAACGGGATCACAGGCGGCCATCTTGATTCAGGGCAGCTCTCTGGCGGAACCTGTGGTACGTAAAGGAAGGTGAGTGATCTACATAAACGTAAATACTCTTATCTCGCTGAAATCTGGACGGATTTACAAACGGTTTGGTTTCTTACAAACATTATTGTACAATTCAAATTACAAAAATACAAATAAAATACAAATCAATTAAAATACAAATTGTTGCTAGCCATGAGTGTAACATAATTATCCATAAGTGCAGCGTTATAGCTACACCTCTGACGTTTATAACAAACCTAACTGTTTGAAAATCGGTAGAAAATTGAGCAAGTTGTGGTTAATTAAAAAGTATATGCATCACTACAACACAATGTTATGGGTGAGCGAGCGGACCGTACCAAGATAGCCGCCAGTGTGGCCGTGCGATTCCATTGGCCGGCAGCACAGACGAGACATTTAGCCTTTAGTATATATATCTATGGGCGGGGCCATCCTTAAATGGCATCCCAACCGGCACACGCACAGAGCTCAGCGTTCTTGTATACAGTCATCTTGTATGAATGGAGCGAACTGCTACCTTTTTATTTAAACTTGTTTTCTCCTGTTTGGATCGGAGAGGGAGGCCGGACTTTACTTCTGATACTTTTATTTTGGTAGGTAAGTGGAACTCCCATAGTTTAGTGTTATTTTGGTTGTTGTGTTGGGTAGAGCTCATTCTTATGTTAAGCTATACATCACCTTGAAGTTGTTTTTGGTTTTGGTTGGTTTTTCCTGTGAAATTGCTGGTTGGTGTGGCTGCTTGAGACCGGAGAGGGATGGCACATTCATGTTGCGTTCAGGTACCCTAGGCTGGGCGCAACAATACATCTCTCAGGGGTCGGGGAACAAAACCAATGTTAGAACATTGGCGGAGAAAATATTTCTTCTGTGTTTGGTATTACTTTAGATATACAGAAATACATGATTACATAATTAGCCACTTAACTATTCAATTCTAGTTTAGCTGGCTAACAGGTCGCTAACTGCTAATGGAACCCATGTGTTCCTGGGAAGTTTGGATCTTTTGTTGTTTTAATAGGAGCCAAATAACTACTCGTAATAAAACAATTAGCACAAAGAAACTGTTCATTGTTTCTCGAGCAGCACTCCTTGCAGCAAACCTCTGCACAACTCAAAAACGGGGTATTAGCTGGTTCTGTTTCGTCCCCGTCGACCTTTCCTATAAATCTTTCCCACTCCAACTCCTTTCCGCTGTCATCCCGCAATAACTGACTATTTTAATTAGTTTGTTCCCCTCTTTGTTTATCTGTTTGCATAGATTCATCACCCACAGAGTTTCATTCAGCAGGTTTTTTTTTTCCTTTTAAGCGACTGTGAAGTTTGTGTGATCAAAGGACACAATCACCCAGGATGAACACATTTTTTGTCATTATACACATATCATTTTTGTGTGTGTGTGTTTGTGTGTGTGTGCAGATGGGCAACACTCCTGTCAGCCAGGAGGAGAATTACAAACTGAGACTACATCTAAGTAGATGACAACAAAGAGAGCTATGAAGAACAAACCAGACCATCTGTTCCCCCACCTTACAAACAGCTTGTGGCGCTGTATTGATGGCTACGATACAACCTGAGCCGAAATGGGGGATTAATAAATAAATAAATGGCGTTAAAAAACCGAGTTTGGCTTGTTCTTTAACAAGCAGTCTTTTTGACAGTTGCCAGATGATACTGCTTTACAGGAGTCGTGCTGTTGTCTCTCACAGATAATTACTATATATCTATTAATGGGTACGAACACGGGCGCACGCAGCGGCACGGCAACACACACACACACACACACACACACACACACACACACACACACACACACACACACACACACACACACACT
>NW_007577886.1:512227-518183 GCF_000690725.1 Stegastes partitus
TTCTATTCTATTCTATTCTATTCTCGATACAGATAACGATAAGGTTACTACTTATTGACTTCATTTTGTCTTTCCACTCGTCTCCTCTCTGCGAATTTGGAGAAAAATAAATTGATATGTCAGGATGTTGACCCCACAATTGGTTAATTTCATGATGAAACTCCACATCATTCAGGAGCGCGGCTTTTCTTACGGCTTTTACAGTAAATAGCGTAGCTTTGTCAAATTTGATCAGATATCTTGTCTGTCAAACTCGCCCGTGGGTGTTGGAGTTCAGAGGGTTAAGCAATATGCAAAAGAACTGAATTTGAAATGACACAATGTCAGAAAACTTCAGCAATTAGGACTGAATGTTGTAATTTTTCTGTAAATAATGAATGCATTGGACAGGCTGTATGCTTTGAAGAGGCATTAAACCTCTCCGTGGAGGACATCTTACAGCGAGTCAATACTGAACAGAAGAAGTTCTCTCCAAAACATTCGGCTTCCTTTTTTGATTGGCAGGGCCTCTTTTTAATATCCACAGAAATGCTCACAGTAAATAATCTCTGACCTCAGGTCCAACTCACTGCTCTCCATGACTTCATGAATAAGGTCTCGATAAAGTAGCTGCTGGAATGGACGGAGTGATGGAAATAGAGGAAAGGGATTGGGAGCCGGGGAGAGAGAACAGACTGTGCAGGGAGAGAAGTAAGAGAGACGACGAGCGAGAAAAAGTTATCAGAGGCGAAAGAAAATAGAGACAAAGGCAGAAGGAGGAAGAGAGAATGTCTGAAAGGGAGCTTGAGAATCGGAGAGGGACTGGAGAATGATTACAGATTAAATTCTAGCAGCGGATGTTTAGACGAGGATCCCATGGCTAGTGTTTTGGGCAAACTTAAAAAGTCCCATAATAGTCTAAAATATACGACGATCGCATTAGCAGCACTTATTAAAAAGGACTGTTTAACATAGCCACGAGCGATATTGTGTGTGTGTGTGTGTGTGTGTGTGTGTGTGTGTGTCCATTTTGGCTAATATAAATGTGCAGCTTTACAGCATTTAAGCACTCTGATTAAAACACTTCTGTTTGTGTCGCTGAGAGATCGCCGACGCCGACTAACACCGGAGAGGCCTCTCAGCCCCTGTGAGGCTTCATAATGCATGCATCACAGTGCACTCTGGACTATTTGAACTGGAGAAGTTTAAAGTAGCCGCGAGTGCAGCAGCATCTGATGGAGAAAGCATGAATGAGAGGGACTCCGAGGCTTAGCGGGTGCAGATGAGGGCAGGGTGAATGGCGGTGACAGGCAGATTCTCCCGGCTTACCTCGGCAATCCGACCGCTCCCTCACTCACTTCCTTTCTGCAGCCTTATTCTCTCAGTCAGCCTAATGTGCTCTTCCCCTTTTCCCTCCGTCTCGCTCTCTTCTCTCAGAACTGCCCCGACTATAGACTATGCTTGTTTATCTTTTCCTAATTCTACTCGTCACTCACTCTCTCTCGGCAGACAGATCATTAGGATTAGCTCTCTGACACTGCCTATCCCATCAGATGCTGATCGGCCACAGTGGCAGAGTGTGGGAACCAGAAAATGAGCTCCTGACAGATAATAGCCTGCTCTGTACCTTACATCAGACGAGGAAGATTGAGGGGGGGGAGAAAGGAGGCGAGTGAGAAAGTCAGAGAATTGCCAGAAGTCGCTTTGACACTCATCTTTAGACTTTAAGGACACTGCTGTTCTACTGAGAAAATATTTGTTTATTCATGGAGATGACAGTCGTCTCTGCCAGTCAAACTTCCTCCTCATCAGCGACAGTGAAGAGGAGAATTAAATTGCACCCACTTCTATTCATGGATTTGACAAAAACAACATTTCTAAGCGACTGGGATTTATCATTTGGTTTTTCTTATTGGTTTTAAATTGGGGAAACTACAACCATCAGGTGTTGATTTTAGTTTCCTTAAATATAACGCAATCCTTTTGAAATTATTTTAAAGTAATTGATGCTATTTTGAACTGCACTACGCTGCACGGGCTGTAGTTTCATTCCAAAGGCATGATGTAATCACAGCACACTTACCCAGAATCATGCTGCAATAAAGTGCCACGCATAGAGCTTCACGCTAAGCGCTGAATGGTTTGTGATAGGCCACTAAACGATGCCCACCGCGTGAAGACTGTAGAGCTGAAGTGCAAATGAAACTCACTGGTGTTGTTTTGTTCTATTTGAAGCTTAAGAACTATAATTTTCGGCAACCGCTGTGCTCCGCAATTTTCATTTTTGTAAGTGGGAACATTTGAAATGGAGGAATGTAAAGATGCTTGGACAGAGCCGGCCCTCGGTTAGGCAGTATAAGCAAACGGTGAGGGTGCCGACATCCACAAGGGGGCGCCACAAACGGAGGAAGTGGAAGTGGTCGGAACACACAGGCAGTGTTTGGCAGCAGATTTGGCTAAAGAGTCTAATGCTCAGGCAATGAAAAGAAGAAAAACGGGAAAAAGACAGAGGTATGATGACGTCAATGTGATGGAATTAATTAGTTCAGAGATCGTAGTTACTGTTGTCATAGCAATGCTAACTTGCTAGCTTATTTTGGACGATAGTAGCGTTGTTTATAATCACTAAATAGCTATCGTTGACTTAATATGTTACCACCATCTTGACTTAATCAGGGATATTTAGAACGTCAATATCAGGCCTGTTCAGGTGATATTTTAACCTGTTGAATGTATTTTCCCTGCTGTCCGTTAAAATGCTTAGTTTTCCTTCCTCTTTATGTGCTATAGGGTGCTAAGTTTACTCCAGGAGTAAAGTGCAGTTAATAATTCATACTTTAGCTTTCTCCATATTATAATAAATTACACACACACACACACACACACACACGTATATACATATAAGGGCTGCACGATGTTGGAGAAAACTGACATTGTGATTTCTTCTAACCCTGCGATATTTATTGCGATATAAAAAAAAAATACAGAAACTTTCAACAGATAAATTGAAGCACTTTAAGTTATTCTGCCATCTTGTTGACAAAGAACCTGCACTGATCTCACCTCGTTTTGTGAATGTGGGTTGGCAATAAACCAAACTTTGAACTTGTTGAGCTCTACATCTTAAAATGGGACATCAGAGCTTCATAGTTACCTTTAACAACTTTTATCAAAAATTATTTAAAAAATAAATAAACAAGCTATAGAACAGTTTTTATATCTGTACAATGCCTCATTTATATAGTAATTTTAATTTAGGTCACTTGTTTCATTTAGTGTGTTTTTTATACTTAAATAAAAGCTTGAATACATGCATACAGTTTCTGTGTTATTGTATGAAAATTAAGAGTGAAATTCACTGTGATGCTCGGGGGCGCCAACTACAATCTTGCCCAGGGCACCACATTGGGCCGGCCCTGTGCTTTTCCTACTAAAAAGGTGTATCTGACGCCACCAGATACATAGAATTAAACACAGTATGCATAGTAATAAAAATAACCGCCTCAAACTGTTCATAATGTGCACAGCCATATAACAACGCAAGTGTCTGATAATTCAGCAGAAACGGCATCGACAAAAATGAGCTCAGATTGCTCAAATGTAAAGACTGACGCCTGAGTTTAACGGCAAACAACTGCCAAAGCTGTACAGTCCCACCGTGTCTAGCTGAGTAGCAGTGAAGCATAGGAGACAATTAACTGCCTCCGACACCATTAGCGCGTCTGTTGACAACCAAGTTATGACTTTCACATCACTAGAAGTACCCTGGCATCTCATTATGATGTGAACTAGAGCATTATTACCGTGGACCTAAAGGTGTCGCCATTAAGTTTACGGAACGTGTAACAGTAAAGTCCTTGACGTGGTTATTTCTCACTACATCACAACATGAAGTGGAAACACAAAAAAACCCAGCAGTATACAAACTGTAATGTGCTGCTGAGGTTTTTGTGAATGTGAATCTGGGTCTGAGAGGGACATGAATGAATGAACTTTAGAGATGTTGTATACAGATCTGTGCGACTCTTTATGCTCGCTAATCACGGCTAAAATGGGACCGCTAATGACATGCGGGAGAGTCCGGCGTAATGAGAGGGAGACGTCGCACCTCCCAGCTGTGTCGTGTCTGCTGACTAATGTAGCGTCGCTCACAACAACAGCGCCAGCCGATGGCTCAGTACGGCTCTAAAGAGGAAGGTCATCTGTGACGTGAGCGGCGGACAGCTGAAGTGTGTGTGCAAACATTCCTACGTGGCAATCTGCAGACAGACTCTGAACACACACACATCGTAAGCATTGGTTTTTGGCACGAAAAAAAAGAATGAATGCATGCATGTATGTATTAGTTTATCTGCTCCAGTTAGCTAAAATATATTTATTTATCACGGCAATAACTCAACCGCCCATATTGTGATTCATTCAGGAGCCCACAGAGGCAAACATTTGCATTGATGCTGGGCTAAAAAAAAAGCTGGAAACCATAAGGCAGCAGGAACCTATAAACAAGATAAAAATATATCTTTACAATGGATTCTAGAACACTTCAATGGTCCACGCTAAAATTCAATATTTGATTTCACAATTCGTCTTGTTAAGATATTTTTGAATTCTGTCAAAAGGCGTAAGCACATTTAAAGCTGGGAAATTACTTTCACTGATAATGGCAGCCGGTTCACGACAGCAGAGCCATTTTGTCACCATTAGTTAACTAAAATGAAAAGATAAGCGAAAACATTTCTTCACCCAAAAAAGGCTCTATTTTTCTGTGAAGATGCTCCTCCATGCCGACTCACTGGCCACCCTTTTTCATCATTATTTAATGCTGAACTTGAAGCAGAATTACAACCTTTTTGACAAGAAAAAAAGGGAGAAGTTTCATAAAAGTAGAATTTATGGTGAATTTGGTGCATTGGGTTGCATTAAATGGCACTGATGTATCTGATAACCACATGACACACAGTCCAGACTATAAGGCACCTTGTCTTCGCTCTATATAATCTATTTGATCCCACAATTAGTATAGTAATAACTGTATGCGTTGTATGGCTGTTCTAACAATGTGTGTCAGTGTTTAAGAGATCCTACATGATTGGAAAGACATTCCTTTGCACTCACTAACGAACAGACTGAGGTGTTTGACTCATAGACATCAACAAACACTTTGTATTTTCCCCAGTGATGCTCCTCCAGACCCCCTGCAGCCACCTTCAGCTCTCCTTATGGGGTCTGTCTGCTTTTTCTCAGGCTTTCAGTGAGCGGGCTGCACGCTCAGTCAGACTGAGATAAGATGATTGATTCGGCTGGTCAAAAAAAAAAAAACATCTCTTCACCCTGAAAAGTGTTTTGGATGCTTTGGCCATATGTTCAGGATCATTGTCCAGCTGAATGATAAAACGTAGCCTAGATGGATCTGGCTGAGTCTGAGCAGAATGCTCCCGTATATCTCCACAGTCGTCCTGCTGCTTTTAACAGCAGTGAAATAATCATGAAGAAACCAGTATATCCACAGAAACACCACTGAATCTGACAGACGAGGTGGTACGCTTTGGGTCATGCGCTGTTCCTCTTTTCATCATTTGGATTTTTGTTTCATCAGCTCGTAGAACTTCTTCGAGCTTCTTTGTGTGTGTTTGTGCGACCTGTAACGTTGGCCCCTTTGGATTTTGAGGCTTGCCAGGAGTTCACGAATCCTCTGAAGTGTTTTTCTTGATCATTTACAAGGAAGCTGCACACACCAGCGACGACGGCGAACTTAGACGTTACTGCAGCGAAGGTGAGAAGTTTAACCAAGTCGAAGATTTTCCACCTGCTCTTTAATCTGTTTGTCACTTCCGGTGTTTTTATAGATTTGAATACATGTAAATACACATCTGCTATATTCAAGCCTATTTCAAATACTGATGAAGCATCTCTGTGTGTTTTGCAGGAGATCAGAGTTTGTCTATGCCAACATTTCCCCGCTGGTGCATCAGTAGCA
>NW_007577886.1:518661-519633 GCF_000690725.1 Stegastes partitus
TAGAGATGGAGACAGATTAGGCTCCAGCAAGTAGGAGTCTGGTGGAAGAAGCTCAGGAACATCCAAGAAAAGCAAGTTTGTTTTGTTGTGCACCACATTTAAAATATAAATAAAGAAACTTGCCGTTCAGAAGGATTATATTCTGAAAGGAAAAGTGTTCAATGTGAAGGCGAACACTGTCGGCATGCAAAACAGTGTTTGTGTAGTAACTCTCACTGCCACATGTGGGAGACAAAAGTTTCCCACTGCAGGTTTATGCTGCGGCATAAAGTGCTCAAGTAAACTGGATGACTTGTTTCAAGTCCCATTATCATTTTAATGATATTTTATAATCCACCCAGCTTCTTTTTTTTTTTTTTAAATATATTTCAAAGTGCTAATCACAACAAACTACACACACACCCGTACTAATAAATGCATGAAACCCATTTCCCGTCCGTCTTCACACATCTCACAGCATCTCACTTTCTGTTTGCTGAGAAACTTGCGAGGTGGTAATTGAGCGCGCAGATGTAATAATCGGCTTAACATGACTGTAGAGTTATATAACTCAAGAAATTATGCTTTATATTGATTCTTATGCGCTCTTAGGAAATGACTATAAAAAGAAAGAAAGAAAGAAATGTAGAGTTATATAACTCAAGAAATTATGCTTTATATTGATTCTTATGCGCTCTTAGGAAATGACTAAAAAAAAAAAAAAAGAAAGAAAGAAAATCCATTTAGTTTTCTGTAATAGGAAGTTGCTCAAAAATAAGAATGTTTCCATTTCCAGAAAATGATCAAAGACGTCTCGCATGGATCAATG
The DNA here is from genome assembly GCF_000690725.1 of Stegastes partitus. NCBI lineage: Eukaryota > Metazoa > Chordata > Actinopteri > Pomacentridae > Stegastes > Stegastes partitus. The sequence goes on from NW_007577886.1 coordinate 519,470, forward strand.
AGCGGAGAAGAAGAGATGGGAGTTGTAATCATCATACACCTAATTTACAGTCGCATAGCTAACATATGGCTACTTCCAACAATTTAGCAACTGCAGAAGCAGCACAGATACAGTTACGCAACATCATTAGTCAGACTAAACATGCTAAAGCATAATCAGTGAGC
>NW_007577886.1:519763-521678 GCF_000690725.1 Stegastes partitus
ATCACAGGGCTACACTTAGAGACAGACAACCAAGCACACTCACATTCACACCCATGGATAATTTAGAATCACCAGTTAACCTCAACATGTTTTTGGACTGTGTGGGAGGAAGTCGGAGAACCCGGAGAGAACCCACGCTGCACGGGGAGAACATGCAAACTCCACGCAGAAAGATCCAGATGCCCCCACCGGGACACAAACCGGTGACCTTCTTGCTGTGAGGCCACAGTGCTACCAACTGCACCACCTTGCAGCCCAGCATTTAACTAATTTATGAAAAAGTTTTCAATAACTGCAACACGTCTGTGGTAACTTTAAAGCTACCAAAGCTGTTGGGTGGCTGAGACAGATGAAGAGTTACTATAACACTAACATGGGTCAAGAAAGACCTGAACTGACTGAAAAGTCAATACAGCAGCCTGTTCGAGAAGAAAACACGACTGAACATTTTTAAACCCGGTTTGCAAAAAGTTTATCCTCACTGACAGATAACTTGTTCTTCTTCTCTTTAAATTTAGCTTGATGGATAACCTGGTACCTCGATGCAATGGCAACATCGCTAATTTGATTCCAGCGCGGCACCTTTGTTACGCTTCACACCTGTTTCCTCTCACTCCTCTGGCATTTCCTACACTGTCAATTATCGAATTTAGAATCACCAATTAGCCTCAACATGTTTTTGAACTGTGTGGGAGGAAGCTGGAGAACCCGGAGAGAACCCACGCTGCACAGGGAGAACATGCAAACTCCACGCAGAAAGATCCCGGGTGTCCTCACCAGGACGCGAGCCAGCGACCTTCTAGCTGCGACACAACGGCGCTAACCAACTGCTTCACCTTGCAGCCCCTTTCTGTCATTTGATTTGTTTTTTAACTGGTGCTGGAGTAATCTGGTAACAATCATCACCATGTTAGCAGCACAAAGTCTGACTCGTGCCATACAGAACATAAAATTAGTTGTTTTTGGTTCCTGTCTCATCTTATTTCTCTACAAGTTTATATCTTTAACCAAAGTGAAGCCTCAAAGAGACATATTCATCATTTCAAATAAGCACAATACATCAAACAGACAACTTGAATTTTACAGATAATGTAATTATCTCATACTCCCTGATACATATTGCATTCATGTGCTGTTACTCTAAATGACTGATTTATATGAAAAGAGATGTACATGTTTGAATAGTTAACTACCTCATATTATATGACCACTGACCTTTTCTTTAGCATGATTACAAGAAATGCTGTTTGTGTTGAGTTGATAGCTAATCTAAAAATAAACTGATAACCTTTGACTCATCCATTGTCCAAAACCTTTCCCACATCCAGTGTCTTTTCTTCCCTCTTCCCACCACATGCCCTTTATCTTATCCCACAACATGTTTAAACATTAAATTTCTGTCTGTGTTGAATATTAAAAAGCCGAGTGCTCGTCTGTATATATGTGTGTGTGTTGAGAAAGAGAGCAAGAACACATTCAGAGAACTTCCTGTTTGTGTGTGTAGTCCGGCATTGATGACATTTCTCTTTTGTTTTTCTATTTTTCTGACTTTTTCTTTGGCCCTCCTCTCTGTCCTTGTTATCCCTCTCTCCCTTCTTCACATTCACATGACATTGCAGCAGTCTGTTAGCGGCTCCTGTACCGCTGCACCATCTGTTAACCTTTGTTAGTCTGTCTTCAGTTCACAGTTAATACCTGGCATCATATTCAGGTGAGCGCGTATCCTTTCTGGAGACAATCCACGGCCAGATATTGCTACTTAGGCTACGTGCATGTAAATGTCTGAGCGTATTTGAGTTTGCTCGTACAGACTGTATTTAAGATGTGATCAAAACACATCCAGTGTTGGCAAAGTGACTGTTTAACCTTCTGAACCTCAAAACCCACCAGGGGGTGTGTTGTTTTTTTCTTTTTT
>NW_007577886.1:523047-529105 GCF_000690725.1 Stegastes partitus
AGGACGGGATTAAAGGAACCTGAAGAAGGAAGATGATTTGAGGGCGTCATCTTGAGAACAATGATTAGTAAAATAATCTTTTTTTTTTCTTTTAACATTAGCAGTCTGATGTTATTTCTGCTGGCTCGTGCATGTTGGAGGATTTAATTCTTGTTAATCCACCGTTTAACCCAGATGCAGACAGACACATGCACACAGACTACTAATTACCATGATGGTTATTAATGCATGCAAATAACAAAGCACATCTGTCAAACAAACCTCCTGTTTGTGTATCAGTGGAATAAGAAAGAGTTCCAAAAAATTGATTTTGTGAATGTTTATATGTTCATTTCATCTGATTAATATTCTGATTAGCATTTTGGTGTTCATTAAGTATTTACAATAGGTAATTTGTTGAAACCGCCTCAACAAATTCTGTTTTAATAGCTGCTCAATCTCAGCCCGTCTGTGTTGTTTCATTAAATAAAAAAAAAGGCTGTTTGGTGTTTTTTTTTCCAGACAAACATATCACCGACTGATGAGTCACTTCATTTATATTGAGTGGCAGGATTTAAATTAATTTTTATAAAAGGAAGGGATTTATTAATACACAGCTGTGGATTTATTTAACTGTTATTTTCAGCACCAGTGCATTGTTAGTTTTCACTCCGTGGATCCATGTAACATAAGAACACGGGGTTATTTAATATTTTCGCAACATGAAAATAATAAATAATACATACAAATTAAAGAGAAAAACACATTTCAGCCATTTCCTCTTTCCACTGATGCTGATTCCTGACAGCCCTGGACCCTATATGCTCTCTCCACATAAATAATGCATAAAGCTTTTAATGGTTTCACGTGAATATTTGAGGTGTCGCTCAGTTTAAACCTGGCTTTACATTTTTCACGGTGTTAAATGGATCTATTTTTAACCGAGTGTACCAATCACACACAGCTCATTTACGCATGCTTGTACTTCAAAAGCTAGCACTAAGCTTCAAAAAATAAAAACACGTATGTTACATGTATAAATGTACAATTTAGACACCTGCATGATTATGTTCATACGTGCAGTTTACAGCCGTCCTCAGATTTATTCATACCCTCCCGTTAAAGAAGGAAAACAAGCAGCTGTCACTGAAATAAGCTGAAATTGACAAAAGTAATAATAAATAAAAATTTAATAAAAATCATGACACTGCTTTTGAATTGTGGTTCAACAGAAATATTTTGCAAAATATATTTTTTTTAATTATTCTTTTCAAACACAAATCAAAAGCAATGTCTTATTTCATTAAATTATAATTTAGCAAATTTTTATTTGTTATTACTTTTTTCAGTTTCTAGTTATTTCAGCAACTATTGTGAATTTTTCTTTAATGGACGGGTATGAATACATTTGACTGTACATAGAGATACTTTGCCGGTTAGTTCTTCAGTTTTGGTGCGTCCAAAAAAACCGCTAAAACCTGAAAAGTCACCATTAGCATGCGGCGTGTCGTCGCTCCTCGTTCTGCGTCCGTCCCAGCGCGTTCCACCTGACATTTGAAATGCACTGTGAGGCCGAGCTGAGTGAGACAGACAGCCAGAACGAGTGAAACAGACACTTCAGGCGGTTTCCCAAACTGTTTTTGGATCGCTACCGAAATTTATACATCTCGAGGGGCCTTCATGAGCAACATAATTGAGAACATCAAGAAAAATGGACCCAACATATTTACGCCGTTTCTCCCGGGAAGAAAAGCAACGCGCGGCACTTGGAAAAATACAGATTTTTCTGCCCCTATTAAAGCCAGCAGCTTAACGAGGGCAGAGACATATGTCCGAAGCGTTTACTGGTGTCAAAGCTGCGCGGTTTGATGCATATGTATGTTTGTATTTAAGAAAGAAAAAGAGAGAGAGAGAGAGGCAGATAAAGAGAGAGGGAGTAAATGTCCTCAGGCTATGAATGACACACTTACCTTTGCTTCGCGCTGATACAACTAGTGTATTCCCCAATGAATGGCATTACACACTCGCGCTCTCTCTCTATCCCTTTCTCTTGGTGTCAGTTTCCATACACAGCTTCTCTGCTCTAATAGCCGCGGCCATCTTCAAAAGAGGTTTAAAGGGGAAAGGACGGATCAAATGTGTCTGCTGTCAAGTAAGCTGAGGCTAGACTAGGTGTGTCTGACTTAGTGGAGGATGGCGTATCTTCAGCAGAAAGCTCTGGAGAACTCCGTCATTAAAGCAGCATATACATTTGTCAGGGAGGCTCTTAAACCACTGCGGGCCTCGTGAGGCTGTTGCCCTCCCAAGAGGTTTACTGGATTCATTGCGCTTTATTGTATTGTACTTTAACTGAATTGTCCGCCACAGACGTATCGATAACGTCGTTGTGTGATCAGCTGTAATCCTTCAAATGACACTCAAGAGTTGACGCAGCGTTTCTACAAAGTTCTACAACACGTCCCTGGAGAGTCTTTGGAAGCTGCTTTTAGAGTACTTTCTGCATTGTTTGCTGCCATTCTTCAATTTGGCATACGTCTCATCCATCAAGGGCCACTTTATTTCAATTATACAGCGTTTGAGATGGGGTTGCCCATGACTTTGGCAATTTTCTTTCACCAGAAGTGGTCGGCAGAAGCAAGAGGGCTAAAGCAATTCTAAAAGTTTGTGTTTTATTGAAATAAACATTTGTAGATAAGATGTCTGGTTATAGTGAGAGTCAGACTTTGTGCCATCACAAAACTTTAAAATGGTTTGAAGCTGTGTGCAGAAGAGTGAGTTATACTTTATTTGCATTTGAATTTGTTAATAATTGCAGAGGTGATCTGGACTATTTCCCCAATAACACCTCATGCTTGTTACACTACGGCTGCTTCATGGAATAAGTATAAGGTTTCTTTTTTTTAATCAGACAGTGAGTATTATTTAGATAGGAGCTGTTTTTACCTTTGACATGTTTCCACTGTCACTTCCTCAGAAACGTCACTGACGTCTGTGGTGACGTGTCTTTATCAGCTGGTGGTTTCCTGATTTCCAGATTTGCCCGACGGGCCACGCCTCCTGCCGCCCGGTGGTCTCTGCAGGGGAGCGGCCCATGTGTGGGACAGCATGAATGCCCCGTCATCACGGTTCATGGTGTCTCCTGATTTCTATGGCCTCCTTGATCCAATGTTTAAATTTATTGCGATGCGACGATCTTTGTCCCAGTACATGATGTGGTTGTTTCTTTTGCAGTGGTCTGATTTGGCTGATTTTAGGTTCACCTGTTCTGCTTTCTTGTGAGTCGTCCTGATGTTTCCTTTTCTTTTTTATGTTCCTTCTTTCTCATGCTGAAGCTTCTCCCTGTCTGTCCTGTGTATGTTTTTAAAACCATACATAGGAGAGACACACTTGGGACGCTCTCCTGCAGAGACCACCGGGAGGCAGGAGGCGTGGCGGATCACTGATAAGGATACGTCACCACAGACGCTGGTGACGTTTCTGAAGTGACAGTCGAAACATGTCAAAGGTAAAAACAGCTCCTATCTAAAAAAAATACTCATTGATAAAAAATAAAATAAAAAAAAACCTTATACCTATAATCAGAGTAGACAAAATGAACCTAATCATGCTGTCTCGTGGAAAGTTAAAGAGTTAATTTAGATAAAGCTGCACCCTCCATCCTCACAGACCTCCACGTTAAAAAAGTCCAACTTTAAAGCCGAAATAAACATGTTTACAGCCTGGTAAAAATCTGTTTTGGTCTCTATAGGCAATTTCCTCATTTATGACAACTGTGAATTTTTCGTATAAACTGTATTAAGGCTTAAAGATATGCATAATTAAGGGCGCAGCTGCTTTAAGTGACAGGTGGCTCCACTTGTGCTCCTCCTCCTTGCTCATTTTTTTGGATTAGTCGGGAGTTAGGAAGAGTCAGGCGCTGCCAAGACGGTGACAGCCGGAGCCGCCGCGCTAAAGCTTCAAACTCGCTCTTCAGGAAACACAGCTGACGTCACAAAACGTCTTTATACGCCATCTAGAGTAATTGTTAGAGGGCAAGTCATTAAAAACTTTGAGGGGCCTACCAAGAGAATAAAAAGAAGCAAAACAACAACAAAAAATCTGTGATATTTCCGAGTGAGGCAACAGGCCAAATGCCTGCACAATGGGGTATAAATATGTTTACTCTAGATTCTGCTTCAAGGAGCACAAAAAAAAAATGTTCTGACTTGATGAAAGTTGACATCGGTGAGAGAAACACAGACACACATTGGGCAAGACTTACAGAGACGCACGCACACGCAAACACCACTCGCAGCACGTCAAGCTCCTCCTGAGCAAAGCCACTGTCACTGCTTGTACCCCAGAGCCAGCTGCTTTAAGAGCATCAGCAGTTTGGGAGGAGTGTGTTTGAATGTGTGTGTGTAGAAGCAAGTGCATGGGCGTTTTCACGTGTGTGTCCGACAGTCACCCAAATGAATCAGCAAAGGCAAAACCCTTCCCCGAGACTTTACTTAAAAAACACGGATGCCTTCCTGAAACCTGCACATCCAGAATTTAACACACAAACGGCGAGTTGTGACGAGGACCTGGTCCGATCTGAGCTCAGCTGATGGCAGTCGATACACACAGCATGGGGCAAAGGGTTTCTGAGTGTGTGTGTGAGTGTGAACGTTGCATGTGTGTGTGAGACAGAGAGTGTTTCTGTGTGTTGCTGCCACAGCAAAAAGTGGTCAAGCTGTTGGATTTACTAGATAAGCATTCTGGATGGCTGCTCATGGCTGAAGTGTTTGCTTGCACACACACACACACACGCACACACACACACACACACACACAGACACGCACACACTCGCATGTACAGACGATGACAGATCTGGCTACGACACACATGTGATATGAAACCTGGTGTTTCAGCACAACAGAGGTTTTGCGGTGTGTAGCCACTCAGATCCAGATAAGAACTTATTGGATTTGTGTGTGTCTGTATTTGTGTGCGTCTGTGTGTTTATCACTGGCGTATTGTTGGAACTATAGCCTACCGAGAGGTGGATATGAAGAGAGGGATGCGTGAGTGCATGCAGAGATTTCTCCCTGCAAGTCTTCAGGCCATTTTATACTCTTTGCTCCTTTTTCACTTTCGGTTCTTTTTTTTTTCGTTGCAAACAAGGGGTTTAGTTCGAAGGAAATTACAATCAAAACTTCTGCTGTACAGTGGTTTCAAACACACAGAGAAGACCTGCTACGATGAATCCACGGCCAGAAATGATCAAAACACTGCATACGTCTTCAATGTAGGATGCACTGTTCTCACAAAACCACGGATGAGTCCTCCACTGAAATCTCATTTTCCATTAAAAATGAATGAGCAGTATGGAAAGAGTTGCATGTTATTACTGCAACGCTGTTGTAGTCAATGTGGAATACAATTATCAACAACATAAAGAAGAACATGTGCCCTAAAGAACATAACTGCTGTTTGAAGATGTGCAAAACATGATGAATTCCCATAACGTCGAACTGTTTGCACTAATTCACAGTGAGCAAGCATTTTTGCTGCAAAGGCTCCTGTTGTTGTACTTTGCTTTCATTGTTTATGAATCTGAAATCTAACTGTATTTGAATTAAAGTTTGAGTATTTTATTCAGTAAATTATACTAAGACATATTAGTAACCGCACTGGTATTCACTAATGAGACATATAGAGCCAAGAGCGGCACATTCTGCCATTCTCCAGTACCACTGTGACCCAAAAACAACATTGTTGTGTCCCCAAAGTCAAAGTTTAATGATGGAAAACGGGCTAAACTAGGGCTGCAAGGTGGCTAGGTGGTTAGCACCGTTACCTCGCAGCTAGTAGGTTGTCGGTTCGCGTCCCGGTGAGGACACCTGGGATCTTTCTACATGGAGTTTACATGTTCTCCCTGTGCAGTGTGGGTTCTCTCCGGGTTCTCCGGCTTCCTCCCAAAAACATGTTGAGGCTAATTGGTGATTCTAAATTGTCCGTAGGTGTGCATGTGAGTGTGCTTGGTTGTCTGTCTCTAAGTGTAGCCCTGTGATAGACTGGTGACCTGTCCAGGGTGTCCCTAGTGAGGATTAAGCG
>NW_007577886.1:529242-544254 GCF_000690725.1 Stegastes partitus
TGACCTACAGAAGGTAAAACTTAAGCATGAGAGTCGTTCTTAATTAGCGGGGCAGCTAATGATGAAGGTTCACCTCTCAGGAACTTGAATGAAGATATAACTAGAGAAAATTAAAAATGTTGCCCGACTGAAATATCACTTTAATTAGTCCAAAATGTAGTGCGTGTCCACCCGGTGGGAATACAGCGGAAAACTTTCAGGGCAGCTCCGTCTGATGATAAAAGTACTCAGCCGAGAATGTCTCCTCCTGTCAGAATCAACACGGAGGAGACACATAAACACGCACATGCATGCACTCGCACACGCATCTCTCAGACCCTTTTCCCCACATGATAGGCATTGAGCGTTTTGGCAGCTGCTTAATTATGGCTGCAATCAGACTTCATGATGAGTCACTTGACTATGTAACTGTGTCTTTCTTAATTATTTGAGACAGTAAGTAACATTAAAGCACGAGAGAAATCAAAAGTGACATCTCGCTCGGCTTTGATAAGAGTAAATATCTGACGTATAATCGGGGACGTGTGAATTTGAATATGCTCGACGTTGTAGATGATTCACTGCATACTTGACAAACAAAATGCAAAAAAATATATTCGCTGCTTTAAATGGATTTTTGTTTTCATGGATTTCGTGTTTCAAGAATAAACTTGTAAATCAGTTCAACCGCAACTACTGGCCTGTTCATCTGCTGTGGAAAATCGTGCAAAATGGACCCTGTCGTTGCATCAATATCTCATCCGGTTGAGAAATAAGGCCAGAAGTGTTGGTTTTGAAAAATAAAACAATCTGGAATTTTCAATCCGGAGTTAAATATTGACTTCTATTAAAAATCGACTAAGCTGTGCTGCTGTGTGCACATGCCTGGAAACAAAACCATTTTATTCCAAGATTCACTTAAAGAAAGCTGTTTGAATTACCATATAACACAGTTTGTGCATGTAAGCAGCGGTACAAACACACACAAGCATGCACGCAAACACACGCCAGCTGTTTCTGACTTGAAATTAATCGAACACACGCCTGCGACATACAAAGTTCCAGATGTGGACTCGCAGTTTGTGTCGAAACTGCACCACTCACAGACAAGACAGTTTACTTTTAAACACAAAGATGCACATTAAGCTATAGGTTTTGGGAAATATATGTATGAATAAAGGTTTATTGAAAGTTCTAGAGGTCTAGCTTCAGACTATAAGTTGAAATATGAAAAAACAAACAAACTTGGCATTAGTAGCTCTTCCTCCACTCTCCTTGAAGCTAACAGCTCCAGGCTACATGAGACACACATGATATCTGAGTGAAATGTTAATGATCAAAATGTGAGTTATGTAGGCATTTGTACAGCACTGACTGTGTTGTTAGATGCACTTGAATCAGGAAAATGCATGCGCAAAAGCAAAAGAAATTTTAAAAAATATCTATCACCTGTCATAATTAGATGAAGTAATGCTGGTAATTTTTAAATAGGATGTTTAATTAATCGAGCGGCGACGCACTATATCTAAATCCTCGGTGTGTCAAACGTAAAAATGCAGAAGGAAGCCTCTCCCCATAAATAACCCATGACAGATGTTCTCTTACTACGCCAGTATCTGGGTGCAAATCTCACTTTAAAGGAAGAAAAAAAAAAATACTAGAATAACAATTTCCTCTTGGTTTGTGAGATAATATGGTTTGTCGCCAAGAAATGATAATCTCCTATCTGAGAAGATGATTTAGCTTTCCTGCCTGGCATTTCTCATATCTTACTTCTCTGAAGCAATATGCCTGTCGATGTTAGATTAAAAAGAACTGCTGATGGATATCTGGTTATAGGTAAGAACGTATCAGTTGTACGTAATGTCTGATCTTCATCCATGCTTCAGATATGTGTGCACGCGTGTGGGAACGCCATCAGGGGAGGCAGACGTGTGTGGGACTATGATGGATCGGTTATAATACAGTTGATGGATGCGCCTGATGGATGAAGAGATTATTGTTAGCGGCGCTGGCGTTCTGCTGCTGCTCTGCGCGAGCGTGCTTATGCGTGTGTTTTCCAATTCATACAATAATGCTCAGACAATACACTCGCTGACCTCCAAACATCTTTTCTTTCCCCTACTTTCCCTCATCTCCCCACGTCTCCCTCACTTCTCTCATCCTTCCTCTCGACCTCATCCGTCAATCTTTCTTCTCCTCCACCTCCATCCACATGCTGTTTCCTCAATCGCTTTTGTTAACTGCCATAATATGACAACACCTCACACAAAAAAACACACACACACACATCTGTCCCGTTCAGCAACAGACAGCTGTTCCCCCGTTACTTAGCTAGAAACTATTAATGAGCTTCATTTGCTGAATGACCAGAATTCGCACATTTGGCAGGTTGACTGACGAGCTGGCAGTTCATTTGCTTAATGGTGACACAAATATGCCTAAAATCCAAAAGGAAGCCTCACTGACCGCAGGTCTGTTGTCTCTCAGTTTGCCTAACTGACTAACTGGCTGCATATGAAGCCCAGACAAGTACAATCTAAGACATATGAGTAAGTGTAGAAGGTGAAGAGAGACGATGACAAACAGAAAAACTGACAATATCCGTCTTTTCTGCCTGACACTCAAACGTTACGTCTGTATGTGCAGTGATGGGTCTCAGACTGTGATTAGACATAATGAGGGGTGTGTGCGTGTGTCTGTGGATATTACTCATGTTGTTTGGACTGAAATCTGTTTGCACAATCAAATTACAGGGACGTGTCTTTCCTTGTGGGAGCAAAAAGCAAATCTCTATAATATAGATGGCATAAATCATTCCATTATATGGTGAAGTGTAAAGGTTGGGGTAAGGTTAGGATAAGATTTAGGGTTTGAAAAGTAGTAGTTATGGTTACCGTTAGAATAAGTCTCCAGGAAATCATACCCCTTGAAGTTATGGAAACACGACCCGCGTGTACGCTGCACACTTCGTGCTGGCATCCACATGCGTAATGGGAAGAGAGATGTCAAAGTGTAGATTAAACAGTTCCTCCAGCTATTTTCTCAAACTATTGCGCTGCTATTTCTGACTCTAGCTCTGGGGATAAATACTATACTTCTATTTAGCTCCATCAACGCCCTTCTTCCAGATACACACTCAAAATAATGTGCCTCACAGCTCCGTAATGGACCGAGTTTAAAGGTTTGCCTCGTTAGCCGATCATGTGAAGGTTCAAACGTAAATAAATAGATTTTTGGGGAATGAAAGATATCCGCAAAAACAAGAAATCAAATGAAATCAATTTAGAATTCTTTTTTTTGATTGTGTTTTCAGCAAAATGAATTCTAATGATTTGTGATTTGCTGCAGCGAAGCTATAGTGTACAAAAATGGCTGATTTATGAATGAGATTATTGTTTTAAAAGTAGCTAAGCTGCAAACCAACCTGAAAATCCCACATAAAGACAGAAAATGCCACCAAAAAAACAGATTCCTTGAGGACAACTGCCCTTTAAATGGGATGACAGTGTCACAAAACACTCCCATCATGCCGAGCGGAGCTGACATGCAACTTTTGTGCCGTGCAATGCTTCTATGTTTGATTTTGGCCGCGCTGTGCTTCACACGCAGTTGTTTCCTGTCTTTCGGTATGACTCATGGTCGAAACTTTTCTTGTGCTGCATTGTGAATCGTCCCATCACATTTTTCAGAAGGTAAATTTGCCAAATGTAATAAGAAGCCCCCCTCTCGCCGATGATAGATCTGCATTAGTACGACGACGACGGCATCGGCTCAATGTTGTCGTTAGATTTTCTCCACTGTGTGACCTATTATTTGATGCAGCACTAAACTCATTTCTCCTCAGGCGTCTGTGCAGTTCATCTTATCTCTAATCTCCCTCCTACAGAAACAGCTAACACCTTTCTTAAAGAGTGAAATGAACCAAGCGGGGATGATGACCTTATACTCTTAACCTGCTCTAAGAGGAATTGTGCTTTGATAGCTCGAGGTCTGAGTCTAAGCATTTCATATAGACTCCGCAGACTGAGACAGTCTATTATCTAACTACAGTGTGTAGAAGTAGTAAAAGGTGTTGTCATACAATACCGTGAAATCAGACCAAACCCAGTTGAGAAGCACGGTCGTGACAACTAAAAGGGTTTGGATTCTATAGTCATTTCCTACAATTATGTCACAGAAAAATACATTTTTTCCCAACCTGGATGGAAAACACACTAGCATCAAAACTATATAACCCCATAAATTAACAATCTCAATCAAACTGAGCATCAAAACCATCTCTCAAGTTGTATTTATCAGAGCGCTGTTGGACTGAATTAAAGAAAATTCTACCTGTATTTGCTATAGTCAGCTGTGCCGTTATAGAGCAAGGCAATGAAAAAAGACCTCACTTTTTGTACACACAAAATTTCTTAGATAATCTTATCTCTACCTACCATAAGTTGCTAATTTAATTAAGTGGAGGTGACATCAAATTACAGTAACGAAGGATAGATCCAAATCTGTAATGGGATATGTCTACCACTGCTTCATTTGCCCAGCTGATCGTATATCAACCATTTATGACCAAATTGTTATCGACAGAGCAAAAACAAAAAAAAATGCTAATTGACTTTATGGCAAAGGCACTTTGAAAAAGTTTGTGCCACATGCATAAAACATGCTACGAACAATACGCACTACATTAGGCTTTGTGAGGGCAGTGGAGTGGGTTCATCATGTTGCCTTTGAAGCTAATGGCATTAATAATTAGATAATTATGCTAACAATGCAAAAAAAAGAAGATTTAATGATTCAGACCAAGACTTAACGGCGACGGTGCAATTTTAAAGTCTACCTCTACGAGCTCATTCCTGTGTATGAAAGTTACACATGTAGAAGTTTCTTTTGCTCATGACAATAAAACCTTAAAATGGCTTCAATAGAACCACTGCTTCCTCCAGAACCTGTAGATAAAGAAAGTCTCTGCCACTCTTTCTGTGCACTTGTCCCCACTCCCTGCAGCTCGAGCACACCAGCTCACCTACAGCTGTGCTCAAACACTATGAAACTGCTCAGTGGTGCACAGGATTGGAGTAATTCAGTCACACATGTTTAACCCTATTCAGGACTTTGGGGGTCTTTTGGACCCCAGGCCATTTGGTTCAGGTGACAGGTATGGATTTTTGTATTTTTGAAGATTTAAAAAATAAAAAAAAATAAAACAGGGACATTTGTCATGCATTTGGAACCAAAAATACACATCAGAAAATGTATTTTACATTGTATAAAAGTCTATAATGATTACCAATAAATATTTTGCACATATTCTTTCTTGGTCTGTAGAAGCCAATAACGTAACAACGGCTGATAACGTAATAAATTTGCCATTTTTAAAATGTAATAGGCCAATAACATAATAAAAGTCCCGAACCGATAGCGTAATATATTTTGGCCAATAACGTTATAAGTTATTATGTTATTAGCCTGTTTAAAAAAAAATAAAATAAAAATCTTTGCAAATTTAATAACCAGTAAAAAGTTATTACGTTATCAGTTCAGGACCTTTTACTACATTATTGGCCTTTTACATTTTAAAAATGGCAAATTTATTACGTTGTCAGCCATTATTATGTTATTGGCTTCTACAGGGTCCAGTGGACTCCAAGAAAGACCTTCTACGTACGGCAACGTGAAAGTCCTGAACAGGGTTAAACTGGAAATCAACCTACAGAAGAACAATGACGACATTAGCAGGATTTGTTCCTGAGGTCAGTATCATATATAATCCATGCTACCTGTCCATGTTTTTTTGTTTTGTTTTATCCTAAGCTGTCATCAGTATGCTGCAGTTTCAAGGTGGAAATGCTCCGTCATCGCCTTGACTGTTTATTTGGCTTATGATATGTCTTCTAGCAGGTGGAAAAACACTTGACTTTTAATCAAGCTTCGATGTTTTTCTCGCTTATCCCTCTCTTTCTTTCTCGCTCTAGAGGGAACACCTAATAACTAATACACTACAGACTGACAAACAGACACACTCACATGCACTCTAATGCATCCTCATGTACACTTGAGTTTCTCTTACCTTTGTTGGAGAGATGTGACATCAATGTGGAAGGACGGCATGAAAGACAGAAGAAGAAAGACAGACATAAGGATTTTTAAATAATTGACAGAGTTTGGGCAACTTGATCTTCAGTCAACAATAATAAAATGCCAATAATAGAAACAAAGCAGTTTTTTGTACATCATTGTGTGTCTCTATTTACAACAGCCATGGTGGACAATAAGTGGCTGCAATTGCAATTTATAAAATAAACTCATATAGACACAGATTAACAAAATCACATCTGTAAAGACAAAGCTAAAAAGAGCAAGCATATGCTCACAAAATGCAGATGACTGTACGGTGACACCACAGCACACACATACACTGTACATGTCGGCACACGCCCACACAAACCCGCACGGACATTAAAGCGTTTCAGAGATAGCCATTGATCTCTTACTGCAGCCTCTAGACAGTCAGTCTACGGGAGGGAATTCAGCAGAATAATTGTTAATTTCCTGTTCCACTCTATACTTCAATGATGAGAGGAAATTCTGCAGACAGACAGAGAAATCAGACACGCATAGACAGACAAGAGGATACGGACGCTGACTGGCAAACAGACAGATGAGGACGGTGATTGTTAATTTCCTGCTATGGTCATGACAGGTTGATCGACACTGGATTGGTGATTTTTTTTTTTTTTGTACATCTCAAGTCAAAAGGCAAATTTGCGAGACGATAATAGAGAGGACCGGAACAATATAGTTGTCATTTTTGCTGGAAAATGAAGTAACCCTAGATCTGGAAGTGTAAGAAAAGTCCTGTAAAGGCTCCAAGGGCTTGGCCTGGTACTGTGGTGACATCTGGATGTCTGCACGCTGGACTCAGTTATCCGATTTCAATGTTCTGGGTCCATGTGGACAAATAATCAAGCCTACAGGGCCTATGGATTATGTAAATATGTCCTATATAGTCAACATACAGGACATGCTCAAGACTGTCACTGCTGTAAACTATTTCAAGAAGTTGTTATTGCTCCTTTTTTTTCACCTCCTATCTTTCACCACTCTTTGTGACACTGCCTGAACTTGTAAAGGAAGACGTGGGATTCTCAGGAAATGTTGAATGTGTTTAATTACTAGACCCTGTGAGGAATATGGGAATCAATTCATTCTCCTTGATGCCTGAAACCCCGATCAGTATTGCAGCATGTAAAGAAATTCAAAAACCTCAACAAACAACTCCTAACCTCACATCCCCGATAGGTTTCCTCCTCCCTGTTTAAGGGAGAGCGTGACTGTCTCACCGTGGCGGTCTTTGGATTCATGCGCCTCTTCTCTCCGTCCTGCTCTTCCCCTCTTAATGACACAAACTTATACATTTTGCCTGGATGCTCACAGCGAGAAAGGCTTCCCAAACCCAGCGAGCTTTAGTCGTTTGTCTGGTGGAACCGAGTCAGCCGCAGCGTCTTCTTTCTGTGTGTCTACGCAGCATCGGGGAGTGGTCATTAAGTGTGCAGATAAGGGGGACTTCTGTTCCCAGGACCCATTTCCTGGTTGTAGCTGTATATCTAATTGCAACGACTTGTCAGGGTCTCTGCCAAAATGCTAAGAGTAGCGACGACTACTGAATGCTTGTGTGTGTGTGTTTGCAAAAACTATGAAAGAAAGCAAGGCCGGTGACACTACAGGGCACTAATTGTTGTGTATAAGTCAAGCACTGAAATCACCTGAAGTAGAAAAGTACAAAGACCTAATGGCTGTTTATAGACAGACAAAACTTCCAGGAGGACTACACCACCTCCTCCTTTCAATAGGGGAGCTCCCAGCACAGCATCTCTATGCCATTGTCACATTCTGCGTAAGAAGATCCAACTTTCCATCTTAATTCTATTACTGCAACCATCAAAACATCACAACTGTTGACCTTTGAGGAGCGGAATAGCTTTTAATTTAATTGGAGGGTAGAGGGATTGTTTTTCATCATATTTCAAAAACACAGAAGGAAAACGAAGTGGGGAATGTCATTTTTTTTAATCACTGAGGAGCTTTGAAGGGCTAAAAAGAGAAAAACCATTTCAAAAGAGGAGCTTTTCAAGTGCAGAACAAAAGCAGAGAGACAAAAATGAAGAAGAAGAAGGAAAAAAAAAAAATCACATAAAGCCTTGCCGCGTTGCAGTTGGGTGGTCATTTGTTTTCAGTCATCCCCCTCTTGGGAAATCTGTAGCTGGGGACGCAGTCTGGGGTTTAACAAATAGCATTAGCTAAAAAAGCTGAGTGTGCATCTTTTACTGTGGGATCTTTTACTGTTTTGAAGTGCTGTGGGTGTGTGTGTGCATGTACGGGGATGTATACTGATGTATCCTTGATTTCAGTAAAATATACAGCATGCGCACGTGTGTGAGCGTTCAGGATTTTGCAAGTACAACCTTTATTCACGTGTAGACATCAAACCAAGGTGCTGCTGTGACTTCTGGTGCTGCTCCTATAAATCTCCATGTACATGAACACATGAGTGCAACAATAGGCCCCCGTATGTAAGTGATGCTCCAGTTCTCAAGAAGGAAAGCGTTTTAACAAGGACAACTGTCTGGTCAAGGTTAGAAGTTGATGTTACAGATTCTCTTTGGTTTGCTCTTGTGTGTGAACATACACTTGCATGTTCTCGCTCTCACACACACATAAACACACACACATCGTGCTGCCATGCAGTGTGGCGCTCTCTCATCTCCAAACTCTAAGAGTGGTAAGGGTGCACTTAAAGCTGCTGGGCGTGTGCCAACACACACACACACACACACACACACACACACACACACACACACTGGGATTGCCTTGAGATGATGAAACCACATGAAACTGCTCTTTTTTGGAACTAATGATTCTACAGAGTTCCTCTTCAGAACCAATGGGTCCATCCAGTCCTGATGTGCACTTTGAAACAAGATTTATGAGCATCCAACCAAGAGTGCATCACTTACTATTTACTTACTGGATTTAACTCAATTATTATTTTTGGTTTCTCTCTTGTGCATATTTAAGCAACACACAGATATGGAGACACACATTCACAGAAGCATTAAACACAGAGACAGTAATTGTTTGAAGAGTTTCTAGAAGCAACTCTGCTCTACAGTACCATCCTTTACACCATCAGTAGCACTCCTTAAGTGGAATCACATAACCATCAACTGGCAGTTCGACCCACTTTAACCCTTTCAACACTATAGTCCACTATACCAAAGTCTGCGGCTTTCACCCCGTTCAACCCTGCAGACTGTTGTAGTGGGCTGCAGTATATGGCGACTTTCTGTTACATTCATTTTGATTGTCTATCAGTGGGAATCCCCGTATGTGAACAAGCAATGCAGTCATGAAATAAATTATGCAAATAGTACTAATTATTATTATAATAATTGCATACAGGGTTCTCTCCAGCGTCATAACAGAGTAACAATCCGTTACACTAAATTGGGCCGATACGTTGTTTTCGAGGGTACGTAGCAGGAAAATATTTAACACCAAGCGCCGATGGAGTTTCACTACCGTTGTCTTCGTTGCTAACGCTGCTATTCGCTAGCGTAATCGCCGCTACCCGTTAGCAGCAGCAAAGACCCCACCCCCAGGTCGACGATGACGACATCCCCCCACCGCTGCTGACTTTTTCCCCCCTCCCGGGACGACAACAACAACTTCTCCCCAACACCCCGTCGACAACCCTCCCCCCCCGGTACGCTGTAAAGGAATCCTGGCGAGGACCCTGGCATATAGGCATATATATCGCCCCCTAGTGGTCATGGTCTGCGACTCCTCTCGGTGTGGACGGCCCCAATTGGTAGCGTTTTCCGCGAGCCTTAGTGTCATGTCTCCCTACAGTCAGTGGTGAGAGTGTGTGTGAGTGTGTGTGTTATGTGTATGTGTATACATAGAGGGGGGGACGGGTTTTCTTGTCTGTTTCTTTTTTTTTTCTTTCTTTGACAATGTTTTCAATGCTGTAAAGCACTTTGCGTTGCTCCATGTATGAAAAGTGCTGTATAAATAAAGTTTGATTTGATATTCCTAGTAATTAAAGCCAAAGTGTTGAAATGGTTAAATGGAATCACATAACCATCAACTAGCAGTTCGACCCACTTTAAGGACGCACTGAGAAAAGGTTCACAGTGGAGCCACTCTAGAATTTTAGGCAAGTCTGTAATGTATAGCTTTACTATTGGAATTCCATTAAAAGTATTACCGACAAAGAGTCTAACCCTCCGTCAATAAAAGAGTCACGTTAAGACGGCGCACAAGAGCCGTAATTATTCCATCAGATAATCTGATTAAGTAACTCTTCAAGAGTCGGTGGTAAAACCGGAGTTCCGGTGCCTTGCATTCATACGGCTAAAGAAAAAAAAATCTTATAGCAAGGGAGGGAACACGGAATTACCCTTAATTAGGCCTAAAGCAAGTCATGTCGTAATTATATGCCATTTGGTTCGGCAAAAGTGGATCACTTCCCACGTTGGTTACCGCTTTCATAGTCGCACATTAGAAACACGAGATGCGGGATTCCTAGCTCTAGTGTTGATAATACCCTCCAAGGGCATTTCTCCTCGCCCTTTGCTTCTTAGCTGACTCTGCTTGCATAAATGTGGAGGTGTTTATGTACGGTGTCAAGATCAATGTTGGCCTCAAATCAATAACTCCCTGGGAACTTGTACACTAGTTGCCTATAGATTGGGCTACATCAATCTCTCTCATCCTCATCTTCTTTTTTGTTTCTGCTCCTCTCCTCACCATTTCAATCCATTTTTCCCTCATTGTGAAACTGATAGTCCTTTTTTTTTTTCCTCTCTTGAGTGGTTTTAAGCACTTTCATCTAGCTGTCCATCCTTAGGCTGTTTTTTTTTTGTGTATAATTTCGCTATAAAAATCTCACCTTCCTTCCACCGAGGTGACACAACACCAGATTTAAAGTATAAGTACTACTCTACCCATCATTTCCGCAGCTAGCTGTTAACATCTCTTGGACTTCATCATTTCCTGGGTGGCACGGCAACAACAGACAGTATGTCACACTAACATACCGCCGCCGTTCTCCTACTCTCGACTCAGTAAAGTCAGTAAACACAATAGAGTAAAAATCTCTCTTATTTCTCTGTATGGATTTAGCACGAATAGTCCCAAACACCGCAGAAAAATCAATGAGGAGGATTTTTCTCATCTTTTTTTTTTTTTTGGCAAGACTCCTGTCTGCACTATCAATATGTTAGTGTAGTAGGCTGGCAACACGGGCAGCTGATGTGAGAAAAAAAAAAAAGCAATGAGATTCGAAATGAAATGATTTAGTAATTCGGTATTCAATGAAACGAGCTGTGCGCTGCGGTGAATCTGCGTGACAAGGTAAGAGAAGGCCATAATTATTACGAGCATTCCACTTTCTACAATTAGAAACTCAAGCGCCAAGGTCATTGTCGGTGACAGATATGAAAACGCCTCCCACTCAAATACAAGGATTGATCAGAGCATCCAAAATGATGAAAAAAAACAAAAAAACTTTGGTGCTTTTGCCGTTTTATCTCCATGCATTGATCATGAAACTGCCAACATTAAGCAAATTCGAGCACATTATTAATATTTCAACCGCCGAGATCCATGAAGAGCCGCAACGTGGTCGGAGTTCTGTTTGAAATTAAGTACAGCCTCTCTCATCTATCAAGCCCGTATTGATCTGTTCCAACGTCTTTGAAAAATGGCCACCTGGAAGTGATTGATCAGTCAGCTGTAATCAATCGGTCTGATTGCGGGGCTTTGGAAATGCATGATGTATGAATGCCACGGCGGGTCAGTCATAATACGCGCGGCGTGATTTAAAGCCTGAACGCAGAGCGGTTTCACATAAAGAAATGGTTTTAGATGAGAAAAAATCATTATTATTTATAATATGGACATAAGAATGACTCCTCTTTCTTTTTGGAAATGATCCCAAGAGTATAAGACAGTATAAGTCAGAAAATTTAAGCGCTTTGGCAGCTTCTGGAGGAACTACTAAAAAAAAAAAAAAAAAAAAGCATGAAGGAAGTACATTTCATTTATTAGATTTAAGATTAGGAAGCATGCATTATATAGACTTGAGAAGGTGGATGTTCTCACCCAACATATTCACTAAAAAATAAAATATTAACAATGGAACGACTATAAAACGAACTTTAAGGTAGTTTGACTTTAAAGGAAGATAACTGGATTCATTTAGTAGGTAGTACAGATTAGTCACTGGAGTTTCTAACTGGAGACTTATTGCTGTTTGCAGTCTTCATCTGAAAGGTCAAATATGTATCAGCACACTTTTTAGTCAAATATCTGCTCATGGTGTTCATACACAGCATTGGCTCTCTATATGGGAGGTAAAGTGGCACAATCCAGTTAGTTTAGAATAGAATAGAATAGAAAAATACTTTATTTATCCCAGTCTGGGAAATTACTGAACACTATTCCGGTGGGTCCAGTGCACAGGACAAGGGGGAAGCCAGCAGGATGAGGCAAAGGAGGGCACCGGGAGCAAGAGGTCGAGTTTATTAAGCTCAGTAGGCGTGTTATCACGAAAATAACACCGACAACATCAGTGCATGTAAAGTATCATGTGAAGTCGCCACCCTGAAAATGTACAAAATGTAGCTTCATACTGAGAGGGTGTGTGTTACCCAAACAGCCATCCTTCTTTATACTAAAAGAAGTCGCGTTGGTGCCTAAACTTAACCAATAACAGCAAACCAGTACAGCAGGAAAAATAAATGAAAAATAATTTGACTTAAGCAAACAACAACAAAACTCTAAATAAACTCACAATGCTACACAGTATCAAAAGTCATTATTAAGACTCATATGGTGCAGTATGTTGTTACAGTTCATTTGGATGATTTAGTCTTTCTTCCGACCCACATGCACACATGTACATGAAGATGCCATCCACTGACAATGACTCCTCATAATTATGAGTTATTTAATGTCCATTTGGTGCAATTAATTGAAAAACAACACAAAGACATCCATTAATTATTTGTGTACCACCATGTCCCCCATGTAGCCTGTAGTTTAATAATATTTTAACATGCTTTAATGAACATTTAATTAAATGCAAGCACATATTTACTTATGATTTATGTCGACCAATATCGTATTAATAGATACACCCATTATTAGCAAGCTGCATCAGCAGAATGAATGGGATTAAAAATACAATTACATATAATGAACTACATTCATAACATGTTGATTTGTGTGAATTTGATATAAGTCAACCAGGAGGAAGGTTAGATATTCTGGTACAACATATACTAGAAACTGTACAGCTGCTTTGAGAAAGTGCATCTGCTGGTTTGTTCCGATTTCCAGGTTGTTGTTTTTTTTGTTTTTTTTAATGGAGTGGAAATAGTGAGATCGTAACAGAACAGTGAGCTGATGGGATAGACCCTGAACCCAGCACCTGTTCACTGACTCGATACTCCTTTCTCACAGCAAAAAAGGACAAAATGTGAGAACAAAATATTGTTCTAAGATTCCACCACAGCTGATTCAGCATCCACTTTGTTTTTACACTGTGTTGCTATCATCCATGCTCTCAGGGGCTTGTTCATTATTCAAGAAAGACAGAATAAATACCGACTCTTTGCAAATAATTGCTCGAGTCAGACATATTATTTCCAACTTCCCTGATCATGCTGAGTGTATGCTGTCCGAGTAAGGCTCAAGGCTCCTGCTCCTCACACCAATCTCCGCTCACACAGCTCATGTAAAATGAATGTGATAATCGACAGCACATATTTTTGGTTGTGTTACCAGTTCTTTACAGCCCCCCCATAGGCAAGAACAACCTTAACCGGCCCACTATCATTTCCTCAGTTTTTTTTTCTCCTGTGGTTGGTTTTCCAAATATCCAATTTGTTATTTGTTTTGTTTCCTTTTTTGGATTATTTCAAGGTCTTGGGAATGGGTAAATATGCTTTCTTCACAGTCACGCACACAGTACACGGAAATATGAGGATATGTTTATGTGTATAAGAAACCTCTGTGAACTTGCGTGCGTTTACTGCTTCGTAAAATTAATTTGATTCTTGAGTCTCTGACACAGTTTATTGTAGCATGAAATAAAAAAAAAAGGTCAGAGCAGTTGGGGATGTTGTTGAAATTGTTTTGTAATTTCCAGAGCTGAACTTTTAGACTTTCTCTATAAATGCATCACCCCTCATGCAACAATTTAAAGGAAATATACAAAACAAAGAAGCTGAATTTAATTTAAAAAACATCTTTCAAACATTATTTAAGTTACTACTAAGGAGAAAAAATTAAGAATATTTTACAGTTAAAGAAACAGGATTGTCTTTCCGACTCTATTAAACCGCTTGGCCCTTTTTCAATGCATTACTAATTGAATAACTTACAGGTATAGCATGGACAAAAGAAAGGCACCATAGGCATCAAGACCTCTCTAAATTATAGAGGCTCCACACTGATTGGGAGTGCTTTTACTGCATTGTTCTGGTCCAGTCATTTTCTACAGGGGAGTGAGGTCGATGATCTTAAGTGATTATCTAGACCTTCCATCATAATGAAAGGTAGTAAAATTGCTGTCTCAGACATTGTATTTGATCTCCTATAAATACATTATTGGGGTCATTTCTGATTGGCCCAGCATATGCCAATCATCGCTCTTATAGCCTTTTAAGCCCTCAATCACTTGCGTTGTCGATAGTGGCACGGTATGGAAGAAAGGAAAAAAAAAACATCTTAGAGGAGAGCCGCATGTCCACTACTGGATCTGATGAAGATGTGAGTTTTGTTGGGAACGACTGACTGGAAGGAAATACACCAACCCACTGAGGTCGTTGGGGAATTTGCCAAAAAAGTGAGTCACCGTGTAATAAAAGAAGTAACAGACAGAAGTTCCCTCCTTCAACTTAACACCAATTTTAGCATTTAGCTATTCATCCATCCATCCATTATCTCTCCTCACGAGGGTCT
>NW_007577886.1:544977-567590 GCF_000690725.1 Stegastes partitus
CCCCTCACCCCCACACTTCCAGCATTTCCATCAAGTGGTTTATGGCTCTTCATACAAAATGAATGGGAGGCTCACCTGTTCTGTTTAGCTCTAGGCTCTTAATCATTATTTTACAATAAAATGCCAATAGATGCAGGAGATCTGCAGTATCTGGAGTCAACAGCACTTGAAAATCTCTTCCTTCCTCTAATGGTTGTCATGGGAAGCTAGTAGTCTAGTTTTTTTTTTGCAGTGGGAGTGCACACATAGAGTAGATATGTGTGCAAGTGAAGGTTTTTGCCATATATATATGATGGCAAATGGAGGGATAATCACTTGAAGGGGAAGAGAGGTAATGTCCAGAGGGACAGTTGAGGAAAACACTGTGAAATGGATGTGCTTAGGAGGAGAAATGACCTCTCCACCTCTTCCTCTCCATCTCTCTCTCTCTTTCTCTCACTGAGAGAAAATGTTTCTTTCTAAAGTGTGCAATCTCTTTGCCGTGCAATGGTGTCTCTGGCTCTACATCATTGTCCCTCAAAACCACTCACCCCTCCTGCCTCTCTATACTCTCCCAGTCCCTTGCCTGATTGCCTTCCCATTAAATCACTGCAACACAGCATTCCCACATTTCATATTTGTTTCAGTCTTTTAAGAATCAACTGCCTTCTCCGGCTCAGAAACATTTATGAGGGTGATCATAAAGGGCATAGCTGGCCCAAGCAGCCAATCAGGGACCTGCTCGTACGTGTCAGTCTTTATATATAATCTAACACAGGAGGAGGAAGAGAAATGGCAGAGAGAGAAAAAAGAAGAAGTGAGTGCAGGAAGAAGGAAAAGGAAGGGTCCAAACCAGCAATATTGTGGTCCAGTCTGTGTATTCCAAGGACAAACCATGTTTCAAGTTTGTGTTGCACTAATTAACATGCATCTTTAGTAATATTTTTCCATTATCACCAGCAACAATTTATCATTCACAGTGGTAACTGCTGCTGCCGATTTGTGTGCATGAGAGCTGTGCCACATTGAATATTCATGAGAGTCTGATAATAATACTGTATTGAGATTATTCAAATTAACAATCTTCTCTTTCACAAATTAATGTGGATGGAAAATACATAAGCATGCTGCACACACACTGAACACAAATCCAGTCAATGGACTCTCAAGCAGAATGGCTGTGGAAGTAATTCACAAAGTACAATGTTTACGTTGCTAGGTGTGAAGTGTTGCCGCTGAACAGCGTTGTTGTGATATTATAGTGTGTACATACACAGAGACGAGAGCTCTGAAATTACTGCTATTGTTATTGGTTATTTTATTCATCTGAAACGTAATTACCGTCAGCATAATTCTGGAAATAAAGCTCGTTCTCAATTAAATTTCCATTTTTACCGTAAACTCCAGAATGTTTCTGTGCTTTGTCTCTGTGCTTGTTGTAAAGAGGTCAAGAACCGAACCAGAACTAAATCTGCGCTGAATGACGACACATCCTGACACGATATTTTTGTGTTATTGTGTATCCAACGTTTACAGTTTCTGAAAAACACAAGTATTGTCAACATGCAACCATTATAGCAATGATGATTTACCCTGCATTGCATGTCTGGACTAAGAAATAGCATCCATCCATCATCTATACATAGCTTAATCCTCACTAGGGTCGTGGGGGGCTGGAGTCTATCCCAGCTGACTCAGGGTGAAGGCAGGGGACACCCTGGACAGGTCACTAGTCTATCACAGGGCTACACTTAGAGACAGACAACCAAGCACACTCACATTCACACCTACAGACAATTTAGAATCACATAACATGTTTTTGGACCTTCTGGAAGCCGGAGAACCTGGACAGAACCCACGCTGCACGGGGAGAACATGCAAACTCCAGAAAAATCCCGGGTGTCCTTACCGGGACATGAACCGGCGACCTTCTTGCTGTGAAGCAACGATGCTAACCACTGCTCCACCTTGCAGCCCCCTATACATTACAGACTTCACTGTGAAAACTTTCTCAGAGCGTCCTAAAAGTGGGTCCAACATGCAAACTCCACGGTGCCCCCTCCGGGACGCGAATCAACGACCTTCTTGCTGCGAGGCAACAGTGCTACCAGCTGCGCCACCTAAGAAATAGCAGCTAAACCTAAATGAAATCCCTTTTATTTAGGTTTACAAGGACTCACTCTATGTAGATTGAAGTTCATGCTGTGCATTATGGTAAATCCATTTCATCAAACAAACTGACAATTTGCATAATGTGATAAGTCAGCACAGTGAAGCATCTCTAAACTATAAAGGCATGGTTACTTTCTAATGTATAGAGAATGATGCATATCAGTGCTTTCACCACAGAGACCATACATGCTAAATTGCTTCATCAGATGTTTGTTATCGGCGTCTCTCTTTCCCGCATGTGTTGTACCTTCTAGCGATCTTGACATTCACCTTGCAGTGTATATTTCCACACTCTATCAGACACACACAACAATGGGGACACAGCCACCTGTACAATAAGCGATTTGGGAATCAATAGCAACGACGCCTCTATGAACGTTTGACACCAGACCATAACTTATGATCCTCGGTGCAGACTTCTGAGAAGACATGACACCCACCCAGAAAGCAAATTCAGTCATCTCTTTAATCTTTTGCTTCTTATCTACAAACAGTCTCTTTCTGTACACTCGGCTTGCTCTCTTCCAGCTGACTGGGGAATGGTCCTATTTGTTCTGACTGAGATGAAAACTTGGTGCACATACAGTAACAAACTGAGGGCCTACAAAGAAACTCTCAGCATGTGCTGGATGATGAGAAAAACAAAGGCAGGCATCCTGAATATATATATTTTTTATTCTTTCAGTGACCCCCTTAAGAGCAAAATACTCCACATTTCTGTTTAACTATCGCAAATGAAAACTAGCACCTGTGCGTCTGTTTAGATTTCATTCCGCTAGAAAACTGAATTCCTATTTGACCCCTGCTAATTGTTGGGTTAAACGGGGAGGCGAGATACGAATGGTTTAAAGATTTTACATTCCAATGTAAAGCCAGTCAATCCAGCGGCCCTCTTAAGCAGCATTTCATATTCATAACATGTTTCCCATCTGGCTGCAGGGCGCTAACCGACTGAAATATCACAGAGTCTCCTCTAATCGCATTACTCTGCTCATAGAGCATTCACACAAGGCGCCCAGTGTGAGGCTTCAGCCTTTGGTTGTTGTACATTCACCGACTGGAAGGCTGAGAGCTTTCTGAGTGAATGAGTGACCGTTTGGCTGACCGGCCACCTAAATGTGGCACTTATAGACGAATATTAACGATCTGGCTTACTGACGGACAGATCTTTTTTTTTTGCTTAAAAAGGATGGAATACTTGCATAAAAGTATTTTAATATGTGTTTATCCATCCAGCAGTTTAATAATAAATCCATCATTTGAAAAGAAATGTGCCAGATAAAGCAGAGAGATGTGATACTATTAATGTTTATTATATTAGAATGTACTAGATTTAATGGGGTGAAATTGGAAAAAATGAAATAAAAAAAATATTGAAGTCCCATTTAATTTCACTGTATACTAAAATGAGATTTATTTATCTCATCGTTAAAAAAATATAAAATCACTTGTTAAATAATGTTGGTAGGTAATGTAATTAAGCAAGGCAAGTTTTTTTTTTTTTTTTTCGTATAGCACATTTCACACACAAGGGCAAAGTGCTTTACATAATGCATTAAAACTATTAAAAAAGAAAGAACAGCATAAAACAGCAACAGCATCAAAAACATTAAAATGCTAATTCAAAGAATAGAACCCTTTTAAAGGAAATTTAAAAAAGTTAAGAGCAAAGGCATTAGCACGGGAGAGGATGGTGAGATGGTCAATGAGGAGTGTTTAAGGTTCAGTCAAGGGCAGTGCAGAACATACGTTTTTAACCTGGATTTAAGTGTGGTCAGAGTCGGAGCGAGCAATATCCAATATCCTCTGGATGGTTTGCTCGAGCTCTGTGGAGTGCAGAAACAAAATGCTGCTTCTCTGCGCTGCTTAGATGCACTGTGTGGAAAGTGAGAAGCCCTCGACCTGACGACCTGAGAAACTGAAAGGTTCAAAATGCTAAGAGACAGCCAGAGATGTGTTCTGGTCTGAAGCCATTAGAAGAAGATGTATTTAGAAGCAGCAGTAGAAGTTCTCACTACTCTGGAAGCAAAAGCATTTATATGTTTTTTTTCATTTAATACTAATTGTCAGTGTTATAACACATTTTGCTGGCAGAAACGTATTGATTATAACTCTTAGTATTGGCTATACCAAAGGAACTGGCTGATTGAAATGTGTTTGAATTTAGGAAAACATACATAAAGAATTACAATGCGTAATAAAAAGGAATATTGCTTTATAAAAAAATCTGTTTAATGTATATGTGATGACTAAATCCCCCATCAAACTACCCCAATGCGCGTCTGATTTTCCGTCATTTGTGTTCCTCTCTGGCTCTGTTTTACTGCAACATGTTTGTTATGACAAAAGCTGCCCGTTCTGTATGGAGCCGAACATATTCATTAGCATTCTTTATTGGCTGTTTTTCTCTGCATACAATAATCAAATCCCGACAGAATTGCAGAAATTAAAGTGAAACACAACAAAAGCTTCACTGTTTCTTCTTCAGCAATTCAGACACCTCATTTAGAAATTAACTGTACGTACACGACTCACAAGCGCCATAAATCTGCCGCAGCGCCACTTGATATTAACACCTCGTTCACAAACAGCGCTGTGCAGTGTATTTGCGTTTCTAAGGTCTGATGGACAAATCCCCAGCTGGATAGATCTCTACAACATAGAATTAGACTAATCCTTATATATCCTTCACTGTAAGTGATACTGCATGTAATCCTGAATTCTGCTTTATCTGCCATGGTTCTGCCAATTGAAGTCTTTCATTCACTTTCTACCAATGCTTAGTCCTCGATGAAAGGCACTTCTAATCCAAGACTTGGCTGTCTCTTTTATTGTTATATTCATAGACATTTTCCTTTTTAAAGAAGATACAAGAAGCCTTAGTGTGGATGCACAATTTTCTCATGTTTAGCCCAACCAAATTTAGCAGCTCTCATTCATGCAAGACTTGATCTAAGACAATGAAAACATCCAATTGTTTGCCTGTGAATCTCTCCAAACACGTATAGTGTAATGCAGTGCTGTAGTCGGTGCTCGCCCGGTGGCGGCCCATTGCTCCTGCTCTGTCTTCTTCTTGTCATTGTTTGTTGTGGTGTTTTGAGTTGTCATGTCAACTTTTCTTCCATTTCACTTCACTTGGCTTCACCGGAGTGACGTAAAAGTCAATATTGAGAGACTGGAAGGACTTTTCCTGGTTCCTCTGTTGCTTATTTGACTTTTTGAACATGTAAACCATGTCTGTGGCTATAGATGTAGACAGTAGTTTACACAACAGTAACCATGGTGGCGAATTGGCCTTCAAACCCAGAGCTAAGCCTCGTACTCAGAGGAGATATAGCACCTCAAATGAAGGGTAGGACTACGGTAGGGTTGGCTGTGGGTCTGGTGGTGGACTGGTACATGTGTGATGAGTGAAATATCATCTATTTAATCTAGACATGGCTGTCGGGTAAGCTCCACATGAAAGTGATTTTAGAGCACCTTAGAAATAATTGGATCTTTGTTTCGGTACTGAGAACCACTGTGCTTGTGTATTTTAAAATATGCATATCCATTCCTTGCTTTCTTGCAACTTAAATCAGTCCGGGATGTTTGTAAATGTCTAGATAGTGAGAGTGTGCCACAATCATCACAATCTAGGCCCTGTTCTGTTTACCATTTACAGTAAACTATCGACTCCTCTCTAGACATAAATGTCAAAAGAAAGGTTACCCCATCCTGTTTCATCAATGCAGTTTATAAACACTGTATGAACTAAAAACCTAAAATAAAGTTCGTTCAACCTCGTTCACATTTCCATAGGATGCTTCTTATATATTTGAAAAGAAATCATTAGTGAAATAAGCAGTCAAAGCCTTGGCTGAGGGTTTCTAAATGAAACTGCAGGGTATGAATGATAGCCTCAAAAACACAAATTCAGACTTCTAGGGTGTAATAAACATCACAAACTAATACTGTCAACGTGCAGGGTGGGGCTTTCTTTTCTTCATCATTGATTTTTGGGGGGGCTGCAAGGTGGCTCGGTGAGAACGGGGAACATGTTGAGGTTAATTGGTGATTCTAAATTGTCCGTAGGTGTGAATGTGAGTGTGCTTGGTTGTCTGTCTCTAAGTGTAGCCCTGTGATAGACTGGTGACCTGTCCAGGATGGATGGATGGATGGATGGATGGATGGATGGATGGATGGATGGATGGATGGACGGACGGACGGACGGACGGGTTTCTGGTTTGAACATGTATGGCTGAAATGTGCAGGGAGTATGTAGACACAGTAACTTTAGAGAAAGCAAAGGTGTGCCATGTTTTAAATAACGGAACGTTTGTTTTACAAAAACTTTAAGACCACTTGACTATTACGCACATTCAGCCTCGCCATGATAAAGACAGCTTTGGATTTAGTGGTATAGCATAAAAATTCAGACACAAATCTTCGGGATTGTGATGAAACTTCAATGAATGCCAGATGCGATCCACTAATGGTGTCGACAACACAAGACTTGACTATCAAGGGCACACAGTCATACAAAAAAGGGAAGCATATTTCTACTAACAAGAACCAAGCAGAATATGTTACACCAGTCTGCTAGTTGGAGTTTTCAGCAGTGAAGCAAATCTATTGTTTCTACAGATTGACCTGAATGACCCCAATCTGAATTGCTATGGTTACTGCACAGCATAATAATCCCTACTTAATCAACTCCCTGGAATAAGGAGGATGAGCAGAGTGTGTGTGTGTGTGTGTGTGTGTGTGGTGGTTGTGTGTGTGTGTGTGTGTGTGCGTGTCTTCAAGTTATTTTCTTCTTAACAAGTGATTTGGTCTCAGAACACTAATCAAACTGTTTCATTAGAGGCCTGTGGGTGTGTATGTGAATGTGAAAGCAGCATTCAATGTGTGCATGCACGTATGCCGTGTGTTTTTATGGACACACTTCACCTCCTACACGTTTTACTTCATGTAAGGTTATATAAAGAACACATAAAGGCGCTCTGCGACACCTGTATGTCACCAAGGCAATAAGGTTAAATATATAGTGTCCATAGGGGCCATGAGAGTGTCACAGTATCTGTTCCTGCATCTGTATGTGTGTGTGTGTGTGTATGTGTGTGTGTGTGTGTGCATTCACTACGCGTTAGAAATGTCAATAGTTCCCTTTTTACAGAAATGTCAAAGATATAATCGTATTTTGAAAAGAAGACGATGGTTATTAAGGTTGTTATTTACCGTGCAGCTGAAACACATGATTGAAAATAGCTCTTTCACACTAATAGTTGTTAATTTGGTGAAGAAAAGAAAAAAAAAAATCTGCCAAAATGTGATATCAATGATATAAATATGAGTTTTTAAAAAAAGAATAAACCGAATCCAATGACTGACTGCTCACAACTACAGCTGCCTCCCAAACTATTCAGATCTCTTCACTTCTTCTGCACGTTATTCTTTTATTGTGTTAAATTTCAAATGGACAAAAGTGGTATTTTGGCCCATCAATCTGCAATGTCTAATCCATAATGACAAAGTGAATACATCTTTTCAGAAATCTGTCCAGACTCACTTGGGGTGAATGAGATGAATGAGACATAAAAATGAAAATGACAAGCTCCCAATCACAGCTCCTCACACTGTTAAATATTACCAAGAATCAATAAAAATATGCCAAAAATCAAGTTCAAGGGCAGAGGAGACGGTGCATTCATTCAGAGTTTGCACCTTGGAAAAAGACTTTCCATATCCTGGGAACACTACGTAAGAAACAGTATCATTATTCAGGAGAAATGGAGAAAAAAAAACTCTTTCCTTGAACGTGAAGGCAGTCTTTAACAATGACAGCTCTTACCTTAAATGGAGCCGATTCATTTTGTCCCCATGCTCATAACAGTATATAAGCGAGTACTGACTGCCTCATTGATTTTTACTACTTTGTAGAAATTACACGGCTATTTCTTTAATCAAATTTACTAACTATCTTTTACAGTAAAACGGTGACATGTGCAATGGGCTGTAGTGGTGGCTCAGTCTCCCAGCTTCCACATTAGACATTGCGAAAGGCAGCCATCCAAATCAACAACCCCTTATTAACCACTGGAACTGCAATATTAAGTAGCCCTTGATGCTGGTGGCATTGGTCCAATTATTGTGCTCCTTAAACCTCCTCAAATGTGTGACACTGACACCTACAGCAAATAATCTCAGAACCGACATCAACAACACATCTTTTCTTGGGTTTGTTGCATGTGTGCCAAAAGAAACTGCACAATTCTGCATTCCAATCAATGCCGCATAATAATAAATAAAACCACAACTGCTGCAGTCGCTTGCAGCAATTTCTATGAATCTAGACTTTTTTTTTTCTCCCCACACAGAAATATATATGCATCACTTGTGCTCACAGTTTTTCTCCATGATTTGGATCTGTGAGGCAATTCTGCCATTTTGCAGTGGATACACTGGGGCAATTCATGGAGGATACCCCATGGATACGAAACAAAGGAGGAAAACCACAGGCAGCACGCAAAAGTGGCACACACACATGCAGCGTATCCAAAAAAGAAGAAGAAGAAAACCACAGGAAGCATCCTGGTGATTCCATGAAAAGGGAAATACTGCTCAAACTTTTTCCCTCTGCCTCTCTGCCCCACTGCTTGTCTCTCTCTGCAGGAAACAAAACAAAAAAAATGACTGAGAACCCCCAATCTCAATTCTGACTTGACAGTTCCATTGAAGTCATTCAGCATTTTCCCCGCACACACAAACACACGGCGCACATACACACCGTATCCAAGTCTCTGCAATTGTCCAGAAGCCGGAGAGGAGAGTAACTATTTAATAATACTCTTGTGTTCCCAGGAGATCTATAAAGTCAGTCAGTGTGTTTGTGTGTGTTTGTGTGTGTGTGTGCGTGTGCATGTATTGATTCAGACTCCTCCAGTCTAACTGGGTAATTGTCTTTTAACCGTAAGTCATGATTGAAGGACACCGGGGGGACCTGTCATAAATGGAGTGAGAAAAGACAGGAGAGGAATAGAGAGAAACCTAGAAAAAAGAATGACAGTGATTGGTAGAGCGAGAAACAGGGACTAACAATAAGCCAAGGTCTGTCTTTCACTCTGCCTCTATTTTTATGCTAGCATTTAAAAACGCAAGGGAAAAGAAATCAGCGGCGGCAGGAGGGAGGGGAAGACGTTGACGTCTTGTATATGAATTGCTCTGAAAGGCCATTTTGCTTTCCATTGGCTCGCTGTTTCTTAGCTTGCTTGGCGCCATTTAAAACATTCATTTTCATTCAAATGAACTTTTTCTTTTAAATTCCTCAAGTTTTGACACCGTGTCCTGGGGATGTCTTTCACCTTGTTGTCTCGCTCAGCTCCATTTTAAAACAGTCACACTTAGTATGCGCTCGGCTTGCTCTGAGGTCTCACTGGCGAATCAGATGTGGCGGGGGGGGCAAGGAAAGCCTCTCTTTTCAATCATAAAATGTTCAAACGTGTAGCGCACCTCTGCACTAATAGATGTAATGATGTATGAAGGGGGGCTGGGGAATGAGAGCAATGCATAAGCACCTATACGTGGACTTTGGAGGGTCTGACCTTATAATTATTTTGAAAACTAAGCTTGCCTGAAGGTGGATTTTCTTTCCTTTAAAACATCTGCCTAAAGCATATTTTGACTTTGACCTACACATAACAAAGAGAAAAAGCACTTGAAGGTTTAAGAACAAAGAAAACACTAAAGTGGGATGTGGCAGTAAGCGCCACCGGTAAACATGTACCGCACCATGACCAATCTTCTTACAGTAAAGCAGCCGACATGTCTCTAAAGCGTAAAATCACTTTAGGTTTCTAATACTCTCTCTCACACACACACACACACACTCTTGGGTCTAAGGGGTGAAAAGAGTCATTGCACATGTTTAAAATGTACCTTCAGTACATATGTAAATGGTATTTTGTCAGGAAAATAAATAAGAAAGCTAACACAGTCAACACTTCATCACTGCAACAGGGAGACACACAAAGTTTGTTCACCGGCTCTCTCCCAGAGAACAGCCTATTTATCACGATATTAAAAGCAAACACTTATCCTACTGGCTTGCTGTAAATAGTTTGCAAGTTGAACCCTTATCTACAGTTTTCATACCGTGTAAACCTCTAAGTCCCTCCGACAGAAAAGCCTCCTAAGGATGCCCAGGTCCAAGGAGCAGGTTGACCAAGGAACCTCTTTAAGGCCAATTTGTGCTTTCCGCCTCCGCAAGAGTACGTAAATTTTGACTTCAACTCCATCCGCGTGGAGCCCAAATTGTACGATCGTCTGTCCGACAAGCCCACCAACTGTGCATGCACCAGGAAAACAAGTGGTGCTCACAACAAAGGTCTGGGATGAGGAGAAACGGTACGAGGAGATTCCCAGTCATCCATAACTTTTTAATTAATCATTAAAGGAGTTGTAATTGAGAATGAGTCACTGCTGGACTTTGGAGAAGCTTTGTTTGTGTATGCTTTACATCGACGGAGTCCAAACACAGAACTAAGTCCTTGTTTCTCTGCTTTGTTTAAGAAAAAAATAATAATTTAAGCACCCGTGTAGCCGACGAATGCAGCCCTATTGTAGTATTAACAGAGCACTGGAAACCACTCATCAGCCTGAGGACACTAAATTCATATCTGAGAAGATGCTAGATGCCTGTTTTTGACCTTTGTTGTGCAACATACACATTACTATAACCAGTACTCACTTTCTATAATCTATAAACACAAAAATGTTGTTTCTCTGAAAATGACAAAACATACAGAAAACTGCCTATTAATAGAAGTTTAATACATAAATAGGTAACCTTAGAGCTCACTTTCACACACCCAACAAGACAATGCTGTGAAAGAATGCACATGTTTAGTAAGCCTAGCTTTACACAGTACACACATGATGTTGGTCAGATGGATAAGTCAGCTCTTAATCTCCATATAAATCCATGGGTTTTGTGTTGCTTGATTCACACCTCTAATTGTTTTTTTTGTTTGTTTTTATCAGGTAAAGATTAAAGACTTGCACGGTGGTCTGCAAATTAACAAGGTCACATCATACCATTCGAGGACAACATAGAAAAAAGTACATAATCCAGAAATATGCACATTACCTATTAGGATTCTTTGTCAAAGACAAAGGATTTTTAATTGACTCTTTCATTTGAGCTTTGTGACATTGGTTCACAAGAAGCCTCATCCTCTTATGGGGTATCAGATAGTAGAGAAAATCATTAAAAAGGACTCAGCCCTTTGTGGCTGTCCAAGAGATAAATGCTGCTGCTTGGTAGAGGTGACGAGGGAGTGAGCGCGCTCAAGGCTGACCCTGTGGTATCAATCTGTGCAATGTTAAACAGTTTCTGTAGGATGTGAGGAGTCATGGCACACTCGGTTTTAGCTGCCCTCTGACCTCTTTTAGCATTTTAAAGCACATTCCGGGCATGAATCAACCAGGAACGGGAAGAAGTGAGAAGAGACGGTGGCTTAGAGGGCTTTGACTTACAGGGTAACTTTGATATGGGATGTATAAAATTGCACTGTTTCATATTTCATGAAGAGTAAAATGAGCTGCTGGAAATATGTAAGTGACTGCTGCTGCTGCTGTGAAGGTTTTAACCACAACACGAGGCAGGTGCACAATTTTCCCTTCATGTCAACATGGCATATAGAAACATAAATCACCAGCTGCCTCGCCAGCCTTTATACACTAAAATAATTGGACACTTTCTGTATATTAGAGAGAAAACTCATTACGTGTCATTTGACCACAAGTCAGTAAGACACAAAGCAGCGTTTAATTGCGCAGGCCGGCTCCACATTATATCTGTCACTTCCCCTCCACCCTCTCTACTGTGAAAATTTGGACACTTCCTGGTAATTACAAGTCATGTTCTTAGAATCAAAGGTAAAGTACCAGTTGTTACTGGTGGTTAATGTACTGTTTTAATGAACTCTAAAGGAGCAAAGAGAATCTCGCTTGTATAAAATGTCCTTGCTCCCTCTAGCAGAAAAAAAGAAGAAAAAAAAAAAAAAGAAGAAGCTTTGAGCTGGGTAATTCTCTAAAGTAGGATTTTTTTGCTATGTTTTCAATGTGGGGAGCAAATTGTTTACTCTAGCCGCACCATAGGACCCAGTCTCATTAAAACTCACTGGTAGTCACATAAAGGGACGTAACAACCAGCCCCGAGATCCATTTGGGGTCCTGACTTAAAGTCATAGAGATGCTGCGCTTAAAGATCGTCGCTGGAGCGTAAATTCTCACATCTCAAGTCAAACATGGCCTTTGAAATAATAACAATACGGTTAAATGTTTACAATAGGGAGGTTCTCTTTGTGTTTATTTCTGTCAGCGGTGAGGTCAGAGCGCGAGGCGGGATCTGGAGCGAGCGTCTTCCTTCAGGACATTTCAGCGAACCAAATGTGACAGAGCTTAGTTCCACCTGCTGGCTTATAATTATCCCAACACCTCAACATGGAAATTCATATCTGTAAACCTTTTGGGGTTTTTCATAATCAACCAACATCCTTTGTCCACACACACACACCGCCATGACACCAAATACATCTGTTTAGTAAGGTGGCATGTCAAAGTATTACATATTCTCTAACAGTTTAAGTTCCAGTCCGAGCATCTCTCATTTTCTTTTTTTCCTCACACATCCACAAAACAAAAACCTACCAAGGTCTCCTAACAGCTACCAGATGCAACCTTTTCAATTTGCATAACTCTTTCCTTGAGTATTAAACAGAGCAGCCAAGCTTTTGAGACGAACACCAGCCGTCTACTTGAGGAAAAAATAATAAAAACTATAACTTCATACATTAACATTTAGGATTCAAGGCCTTTAATGGTCACAGCTATATTCGGTATAACACGCAGTGAAATGCTTTGTATACCGATTCCATACAATCCATACAAGCCATACAATCTTCACATGCAATGAAACCCGTCACTTTAGAGGCCACATAGCGGGAGCCATCAAGTTCATGCAGACCTTCAATGAAACAACTTTGCAGAGTGTAATTCTTTAATATAATGTATTAAAAATATGTCATATGATCTCATAAGGTGCTCATTAGGTATAAAATGTCAGCGAATAATGCAGCAACTAATCACAATGTATGTTGGTGTTTTCAGTGTGGTGGTGAAGGTTACTTCAGCATATTATTTAATTACATATTCAAGCATATGTTGCTTTATGTTCGGGGGAAAAAAGACAAATTTTGATTGAACTTCTTATTGATTTCTGGCTCTTAAAATACACTGATAAAACTGTTTGTCTTAAATATGATATTTAGAGTTTAGATTCCATGGATAATCTTTTTTTTAAATTTTATTTTAGATGCCATTAGGCCTTATGCAGTACTGTCACTGCACCGTACCCATCATTTAATTACACTGTGCAATTAGGGTTAGACACTGCAGTGAAGTCATTCCTAGAACAATAACCCCCATAAAACAATGACTCCCTTATCCCCCTTTTTCAACAACAGTATTTTTAATGGCCCCACATACTCACTCAAGCATTTCCTTTTAGTGTTGCTGATAATAGTACCTTTACTGTACTGTGCTGAAGTAAAAACTTTATTTATTTCCACTTTAAAACTTTGCTTCTACTCCTCTCCCCCTTTCACAGAGAAACACTCTTCTTTTTATCCCACAACATTCGTCTGACAGCTTGCTAGTTCAAGATTTTACACGTAAAATATATAATCGGCTTAAACTACCCAACAGTAAATAACATTCAAAGAATTCGCTCAGCCTTGAAGAGGAGGTTGAGGATACCATCATCTGCCTGATTCACATGGCCTACTTCCATCTGAAGAGGTGTCATGATCTTGAGTCATGTTCTCCGACTTCTCCGCCGCTTTCAACGCCATCCAGCCCCACGCTTATGGCAATCTGTGTACATTGCAGACCAGATTATAGACTATGTCACTGTCTGGGTACAGTATGTCAGCGTGGATAGCTGTATCCCAGAGGTGGTGATAAGCAACGCCGGCGCACCTCAAGGAAATGTCCTGGAACCATTCCCATTCATACTTGACACCTCAGATTTACACTTTCTCAGAAAACTCCTCCATAATTGGACGGATCAACAATAACGATGAGAAGAAGGACAGTGGCCTAATAAAAAGTGTTGTAGGATGGTGCAACCATAACTGCCGGAAGTTCAGTCTCAGCAAAACCAAAAGAGCAGAAACAGAAGGGCCCCAGAACTTGTCACCATTCTGGGGGAGAAGGTTAACACTGGAGTCTGCAATAAACTGGACAAATCATGGAGCACATGTGCTCTTTAAAAGAAGGGGCTATTCTCCCTCAGGATATTGCGTTCTTTTAATATGTTCAACACAT
The DNA here is from genome assembly GCF_000690725.1 of Stegastes partitus. Classification (NCBI taxonomy): domain Eukaryota; kingdom Metazoa; phylum Chordata; class Actinopteri; family Pomacentridae; genus Stegastes; species Stegastes partitus. The sequence goes on from NW_007577886.1 coordinate 559,498, forward strand.
TGTGAGGATGTTTTATTAGTCTGGGGGACAGGTGTCCACTGTTCATTGCAGTTGTCTTCTCAGAAGGTGGCATCAAGGCTAATCATGCCAGCAGACTGACCAAGGAGGCCAGAAAGGTACAATCTGGCAGGAACTGGACAGAGAGGTGGTAGACAGGATCAGTGCCATGCTTTGTAATCCCCATCAGTCGCTATACGGCGAATGGTGGCAGATGGGAAGACTTATTTCAATAAGTAATTTTAGATTTGTTGGGTTTCTCAGTTTAAAACTTGTAATGTCTTCAACTTGCTTTGCAAACTGCTTTGAGACCACATAAGTATTGAATTGGCGCTCTTCCAGCCACAGCCCTCATTGGGGAGGTACGTGGGTATGGACAAAGGTGACAAGCTGTCCAGGTGGCTGCAGATTAAGGCGCCATAAAGACACGAAATCTATTCATTTATTGATAAAGTGTTACTTGCCAGTACATATCACTATCATTGTATCGACCATGAACAACACCATCTTTGGACCAGTACTATAACATGCACCGTACAACAAAACACTTGCACCGTGTCCCTCATTTTGCATTTTATGTGCATTGTAATGAATCCTGTTATATTAAATTGTATATGGAGGACTACTATACTGACACCCTATACCATTATTCCCTTTAATTTCAACATTATTGACATCACCGTACTGCATAGTATGTATACTGTTACACTTATTATTCATATTTATACACAACTGTGGTCAACATTCTCATGTGTATATTATCATTTAGACCTTACACAGAGGTCCAAACAATGGCTACCAGAGTTGCACTACTGGACTTTTTTTCCAAGGTACTGTAATATGTATGCTAGGCATAATAATTTCATATTTTATTTTATTCAAGATTATTGAATGGCGGCTGTGGCTCAGGTATTAGAGCCAGTCAGTCAATGTAGCTTGTGTCATGGTCATTGTGTCCTTAGGCAAGACACTTCACCACCTTGCCTGGTGTGAATGAATGGATTGTTCGAGGTGGTGGTCGGAGGAGCCGTTATTATATTTTATTTGACGTTTTCTACATAGTGCCTTATTTGTATTTCTAAGCGGTTTCTCTGCTGCTGCAACATGCAAATTTCTCCTTGAGAATCAATAAAGTCTTATCTTATCTGATTATGTCTAAACTGGTGTTACATCGTCACATATTAAAAGGCTGCTTCCATGAACATGTCAGTATCCTCATGTGTTTGCATGTGATACATAAAATCACTCTGGAGCCATTGTGCAATATTAGTACCTTTAGTGTGATACAAGTTTATAAATACATTATAATAACTATTATATACAGTCACAAGGGCAGCACATTTTATGTTCTGTTTTATTTCTTCCTTTATTGTCTTTTAATTGTCTTCTTTTACTGGGTTTTATTTTTCTTATATATTTTTATATTGTTTTATTGTCGTTCATGCTTTATGTGCTTCACCGTCACCATTTTTTTATTTATTTATTTATGTATTTTTTGCTTTTCACTTCCTTTAATGTTGTTTTCCTTACACTTCTCTTTGAATCTGTAGAGCACTTTGTAACCCTGTTTTGAAAAGTGCTATAGAAATAAAGTTTATTATTATTATTATTATTACTTCTAAACAGGAAATGTTCATTTACCATCACAACTTCCACACATTGCCAGCAGAAGAGCGAATAAGTTAGGAGAAAGAGAGTATAAGGATGAAGTGACAAGAGAGACAGATCAAGGCCCATTCCCAATCCCCCCCCCTGGGCTGTCACATATGGTAGGATGTCCCGTTTCTTTCGGGGATTGAGGAGCACTGGTCATCTAGAACGCCAAACGAAGCGTGGAGAGCCATTTAGAGGGCTAGACGACCGCTTCCTCACAATCCCCAAAAGATCCCCTTCCCTAAGCAGCAGCACGCAAAAAACCGAGGGGCAGGGTCAAGGAGGGGAATTGGGATTGGGCCCAAGACTCGCAGGGGGGACGTGATGGAAAGAGACAGAAAGAGACTGTGTGACAATCAGAGGGACACAGACATGACAGAGTCAGACAGAGAAGAGTGTGTTGAATATCTAATGGCGTTTGTGTGCAGTCAAATTTAAGCAGCTCTGGGTTTTTCGAGTGTAATACACCAGAAAAAAAAAAGACTGATGTTCAGACCAAGGCAGTATGCTGCGAGTCGCCTCAAGACCTTGAATAAAAATCATCCAAGAAACCCTAAAAACTAAATAATAGCCATTGTGTAATAGAGTAATGCTTCGTAATCACCCTTTGGTCCACTGAAACCTCTGGGGTGTCATTTGTTTTATGAGCTCAGTTTTTCTGGCTGGAATAGGCTAGAAAATTACTTTGTCCCAAAATAGGAATGTGCAAAGATGCCACATAAATTAGAAGCCTCTCAAAGTGTTTGTGTGTGTATGTGTGTGTGTGTGTGCAAATTTGTGCCTATGTCAAGATGCAGCTCAGCCAACGCATGAGTCAGACGTGTAAGTCAGCGCTTTCCTTTTGAGCCGTTGACCAGTTCAGCCATCAGTGAGAGGACTCTAATTTCTAAATGGCCTCTGCGTGAAATCAGATGCAAACACATTAGGCAGGTGTATTCAAATGACTCACGGTGTGTGTGTGTGTTTATGTGCCTCGTAGGAAGGACACAAATTGGGGTAGTGTATATGGGTGAGCGCATGTGTGCCACTTTGTCGGTGTGTTAAGTAGAACTTACGCTACACCTGTTTAGCGATGCATGAGGCCAGTACCCAGTGTTCTGAGCAATCATCGGGCTCCTTATTTCAGAGCTCCAGCATCTCATCTGTATTGGCCGCTCACTCTGGTTTCTTTCCTTTTTTTTTTCTCCCTCTTCTATCACTTGTACTGCAAAGCACACACCTTTTTAAACCATGTACAAAATTGGCTTGAAGAAAAAACCAAAAAAAGAACATGATGCCATTTTGTAAATGAACAAACTAAAAGCTATAAAAACACTTAGAGATTCGAAATTAAAATGAAAAACAAGTATTCTGTTTTGTTATTCTAATGGTTCATGCCTGGATTTTTCCTTTTTTTCTGTGTGTGTGGTTTTTTGTTGCTTTGTTATGGTCAGTAAAATGAGACGAATCACAATACATCAATGCTCTTTACGGTCCGTATCAATGTAGCATCACTTATAAAAATCATGATGCTCCTGGGGGTTTTACCACAGACACTTCTGCTAACTCTAAAAGGTCTCAGCTATACGCAAAGCAAGCACGTTCTTGACTGTAAGAGCAAACACAACAGTCTTCATGCACTACCATCATCTGAGGAGCTACACACCCCATGGATTACTTTTATTTTTGCTGGAGGTAACAGGTAACAGCTTTAGGCAATGTTTCTAAGCAATAAGGAACAACAAATATAGCAAAAACTAGCTCCACTTTACAGAAATAGAGACATTCACTCGTGCAGACAAGCAGAAAAAAGAGCCACATTGGTGGTGCAGGCACACTTTGGGTTGAGAAAACAACGGAATAAAAACCTGCACATACACCAAGGGGAAAAAGTTGCCTTTGAACATTGTTTTTTGAGGCACTTTTGAGACCACACTGTCCTCAGGTGTTTGCTGACACGAGGAAATACAAAAACAATCAATAAAAAGTTTGTGCTAAAGGCAAAGGCGTTCGATTATTTACAAATTCAAAGGGGGGGAAAAAAAAGTTAAATCCCAGATTTTCTGCTAGCTGCATAATGTAAATGTCAACTTTAAAGACAGACCATTACATCAGCATATGTAGTTGTAGTTTAGCCGGTGTTATGAGTTGTGATACTGATTTGATGTGAGATTGCACAGCCACAACTGTAGCTCTGGACTCAACAAGAGTGGAGGCACGGTTAGCCCAAAAGTACTTATGTTTTATTAGCGAAGCATCGTCCTCTAACAGCTTATATAATGGCTGAGCATTGAATTTATAATGGAGAAACTATAAAACTAATTGGAAGTGGACAATTGCAAAATAGCTTTATGAAAACAATCAAACGCTACTCTAATGAGGGCATTTTAGAACAACACAATATTAAACGGAGTCCACCTGCAGAGGGCAGAGTATGAACCACTACAATCAGGAGTCTGCAACAGACATCTGCACCCATTAGTCTGCATTAAGAACTCTTGTCAGCTTTCTGAGCACCTAAATGAATTAACTGCACACAGTATTAGTGCATCAGTGTAAATTACAGATTTTAAAAATACAAAAAGAAATAAAAATACAACAATAACTTTTTTTTATTCTGGGCTTTGTGAGTGTGCCACGTCGCTGTTCTGGTAACTTAGTTCCAATATTTCCTTCACCGAGCATCCCTGATAATACCTCCTCTGACAAAGGAAAATTTACCTTTATGTGCAGAAAAGCCTCTGAGTGTTCGTCCAATTATCCTGTCCAATTGATTCTCAATAGAGATGTACTCTGATGTAACATCACAGAGTCAACACAGAGACAAATACCTGCCTGTCTTTTGTTGCTACTAAGGAGAGGAAGTGAATGTTTCCTTACAGACATCCAACAATCACAGAGCAATAAAAATAAACTTTAAATACCAGTTGTAGAAAAGATGCTAAAAACTAAACTGATGAAATATTTAAAAAACGGAGTGACCACAGTTAAGGCAGTGGTGTGGGTTGAGCAGTACAAGGATTCCCTCTACATATATTCATTTAACTTATAAAAGACTGTAAACACTTTATGATTGACTGCAAATAATTAAAAACCAATCTTCAGATTATCTTCTCATCAGCCCGTTGTCATGTGTTGTGGTGACTTGCCAATAGCGTCAAATCAAAATATTAACTATTATAGAAAACAAGAAACAAAGAAATCACATTTGAAAAGCTGAGAGCTGCCATTTTTCCTTATACAGTGAATTACAGATTAAACATCTTAAAACAAGACAAAATAAAACTTAATAGCAAAATAAGTCAACAAGATGATGCCTATGTCTTTGTAACAGTCTTTAAATTATGGTGCACCCAGCAAAAGCCACATTATCACCCACTAGACTGGAGAAATATGCCAAAGAATACAGTAGTTGTGGGTGAATTTGCATACGCTATGTGTTGGTGTGCCTTTATGTGTGAGTGAGAGAGGTGAAGGAAAAAGAGAAGCAATGAAACACTGGAATGATCCACCTTCAAAACCATCGCATCACCCCGTCCTCCCGGCTGAAGCTAAGTCCCTAAATAGACTTATCCGGCGCTTCATCAACAGTGTATACACACAATATCTGTCAGAGAAGCTATCTGTGTCCTTTGAATAGTGTGCACACATGAAGTTGACAAACAAAACGGGATTCTGAAGCACAAAGATGAGAACAGACACAAGCGAACTCTATGGGGTTTTAAAGAGGTTCAAAAGTGATGTGAGTCCATATTTATGGACATAAACACAGTTGCCATGGCGTGCGTGTGTGTTCATGGTCTCACGCCTGTGTCTGTAAGTGCGGCTCTTGAAGTGATGTCATGTGGCCGAGATCCCATAGTCAGGGCTGCAGAGGCTGTTTCCATGGTGTTAGCTTCTGAAGGCTGTTGTTTCACAACAGGGGGAGGGAAATAAATGCTGTATGGAGTGACTAATCCGAAAAACAGCCCTCTTCCTGGTATAGCCGTATAGTATGAAAGTGTGAGTCTGTGGCTTCTATAGATATGAATATGCAATGTGCCCATTTTTCAAAGTTTGACTGTGTGCATATAACTGAGTGTGGGTCTGTGAATGAGTTTCTACATGCAGTAGATGCGTGTGCCCCCATGTGTGTCTGTGTCTCCGTCAGCCCACCATTTAGACAGCTCAGATAAAAGAAGATCAGAAAGCACAAAAGACAAAAAGACAGAAATGACAGCAGGGAAGAGAGTGGGAGTGAATAAACAGGGCAACAGATGAACAACAGAGAAGAAGAGGAGAGAAATCAGGGGAGATGGAGACGGAGAAGGGACAGAGAGGAGGGAAAAGAGGGAAAGAAAACAAGAACGACGGAGAAAAACAGATACAGAAAGGAGGCCAGAAGCACAGAGGAGACAGGAAGAAAGAACGCTGAGCCATGAAGACCGAGACAGAAAGAGAAGAAGCAAACAAAAGACAAGGGAGAGCTGGAGGTTACAGATCTCTACTCACTGACCCTGATGAGCACACAAACACATACACACTGTCTTGCACAAAACAGTGCTAAACCAGTGAATCACAGAGAAATAGCTGCCAAACCCGCTAACCTGCAGGGCATTATCTGGTACAGAGGGCGCCCTGGCACTCAGAGGGTGAGCGTTGGAGGCATTACCCAAGCAAAAGACAGAACAGACTGTTGATATCCAGCCAAGAAAATGTCATTTGTATTGAACTGACCTGTAGGGTCCAAGCCCCCACAAGCTGGCTTAGTGACTCAAAGGCCAGCTTGGCCAAGCAGGTTTCTTGGCTTGGGAGCCACAAAAACTGAATGAATATATTAATATATTTCCCTCGTGTGAGCTACGGCAACCTGAATAACTACATCAAAATATGATGTTTCCATTCCTTCTCAGCCAAACGGGAGCATGCATTTCAGACAATAGACAAAAATACAAAAGTAGCTGAAAGATGTGACGCGATTGTAGAAAAACTACACAAGACATTTCTGACAAATAGCCGCAGTAATTCTCAAGATGATAACCACTGTGCTAAGCAACTGCCGGGCAACAGAGAGATTTGCCCCCAGACGGAGCATGCTGGGGTTGAACTATAGTGATGAGCTGCCAGAGAAGCAGCAACACGGAGATGCGGTGGTACAGCCTGTTCCAACCTTTTGCCAAACAATGGCCCCTGTGGGAAGGCGTTATCGTGTAACCTTTGCCAATAAGAGGCTAAAATGTGCCAGCCTAGCATAGGGGGAGAGCAGCACTGCAGAGAGAGAGAAAGCTGTATCTCCACATGGTATAAACAGCTTAACCTCTGCCAGGGAGGTGCCACTGTGTGCCAAGCTAACAGAGGGTAAGGGCGCAGAGACATGCATGCCAGGGAGGTGAAGACCTCTCTGCATTTGTCTGTGGCGACTGTAAGGATGCCACAGGGCAGAAACAGACAGGGCATAGACAACTCAACCTCTGCCAGTGAGATGCTCAGTAAAGTGGCAACTCCGTCTGTGTGCAAGTAACACCCAGGAATGTCACAGGACACGAGCTGCAGGACCACAGCTGGAAGGATACGACCGACTGCAATGTGTCGCCGTTTTTCACATTGATCAGAACATATTCCAAAGAAAACAAACGCTTTTATGTTGTCCTGCCGTTATGCGGGATTTAAAATTCACATCCCGAATTGAGCTCTGATGTGAAATAACACGTTAAAAGCAAGACTTACTGTCACATAGTGTTGTGACACTGTGCTGGCTACAGTGTGTGTTTGGTATCACCATTTAACAGAAACACAGAACTGGGCAAAAAGAAGGTTCCCTCAGAGATTTGGCCTCTCTGCTGTGACCAACTGCCAACTGCACGGAGGAAGAGAATTTTGCATTACAATAACACAATGGGAGGCTATTCCTGGGAACCTGTAAAGATAAATGCTACAGTATGAAGACAAGGGCTGACCGAAACAATAAGAAGCTCTGGAAACACAAACGTTACCACTTCATTTATACCTACGCGCTTTAAGGTAAAGACTCAATAGCACTTCTGAATCGTTTTATTACAAAAAGGCAGATTTACATTTGAATATGTGCAACTTGGCAAACAGCTGCAATATACACAAGGGGCACCGTCTACATGACTGACACACACTTAGTGTTGCAGCAGTTTATGACGTATTGAATTTGTGTTGAAAAACTAGCTAACATTTAGGTTTGGTTGTTCTTCAAACATCAAGCATGTCCCAGTCATTACCTTTTTGTGCCCCCTATAAACACTTCCACTGTAGTTTGTGCCACCTACACCTTTATTCTGTATGTGATTGTGGGGTTTGTTGCATTTTTCCCTGTAATTTCCCAGGACTGGGATAAATAAAGTATTTTTCTATTCTACTCTATAAACACTGTACCTATATTTCAAATTATTTATGCTTTTGTTTTTAAAAAAAATCTGTTTCTGTTTTGGGGCTGCAAGGTGGCGCAGTTGGTAGCA
>NW_007577886.1:567967-585604 GCF_000690725.1 Stegastes partitus
TTTTCTCAACTTTCAGTGCGATGAACTCTTAAGTTCGCCTTTAGGCACGCATACTTTAATGCATTCAAGGCCAAAATGGCACAAAATTGAAAAAAAAAAAGAAGGCATTTTCAGCCACAAGACACATGGGTCCAGAGAGATGACAATGAACTGTAAAGAGAGATAACAGCCCCGTGAGGGGAAAAAGACAAGCCAGCTGACTTGTGACCACAACCTTTCATGAATAGAAGCATCGCAGGGCAACGGCCTGACCTATCTTTATGAGATAGAAAGAGCTGGAACTGGGGTGGAGGAAGTGGGTGAGGATACATACTCAATGTCATCCGGCTACTGAGTACTAAAGGTAGGAGAGACCAGGGACGAGGGAAAGGTCAGACAGCTCCACTCAGTGTCTAGCAAGGACCACTCAGTGTTTTCCTGTAGCAGCCTGACGTTAATAGAGGACAGTCGTGTTATTCAGGAAAAGCAGGGCATCTTGAAACTGAGTAGACCTTGTGCAATGTCTTATTTTTATGTCTAAGTTGAACAGCAGGGGAGACAGAGTTTTCTATATTAAACTCCACCATAGGAACTTATTGCAGTAAGAGTCAGTAATACTGTCAATACTGAGATTAAAACCTCGTTTCAACACTCTGTAAGCACTGATTTCTGGAGATATGCTCTGCTGTGTTTTTAAGGACATTTTTTTCCAGCTGGTCATTGCTGGTGGGGTTATGTGGCTCTACTAAGGATGTTCTATTGGATTCAAGTCAGGCGTCATTCTTGGACAGGTCGCAGCTTTCACTTTTTTCTTCTTAAGAAACTTTTGTGTGATTCTGGCAATGCGCTTTGGATCTTTATCATGCTCAACTAATCCTGTTCCTCCGAGCTTGTGGAGACTAGGTGTCAACTTGTCAGCATTTTGGTACATCCCCAGGCATTAATGGCGCCATCTATAAATGTCACCTCCCCGACACCTTTCGTACTCATGCACCCACATATCATCACACTCCCACCTCCGTGCTTCACTGTCAAGACAAAGCGTTCACTGTAGCAGTTCTGGCCAGGTTCACACCAAAGATGCTGGACATCATTTGAGCTGAACAAATTTATCTTGGTCTCATCTAAGAGAGTGTTCCTAACATTCATCAGGCTTCTTTTCATGTGCTTTAGTAAAAGTTTAGTCTTGCTGGTTTGTGCCAAAGAGCAAGAAGTTTTTTTTTTTCTTGGATTCTGTAAATAGAGGTTGATGCTATACAATGTCATCTGCAATGTCTGAGCTGTTGCAGAAGCGATGCCAAGTCTAAAAAAAACTTCCCTGCATGCGTTTAACGGCGAGATTGTGCCAGCAGCACACTGTCTGTGGTGTCATTGTAGGATGACAACTGATTAGTGGTACTATGACTCGTTCTATACCTCCTGATCACTGCTGCAACTGTTTATTCCACAGATTTGTCGTTGTTTACCAATTTTTTAGAATCCTTTTCTATCACGGTGAAGTTTCACAATCAGATTTTCTATTTCTTCTGGCAATTCTTCGACATGTGGACCAATGATACAGACACATGTCGATAGAAACAGTCCACAGGTCCTAACATGGTAACGTTTTAGTGTTCACAAGTCATTTCATACGTGTATTTATTTATATTGCAATGAGTTTCTACTTTGGTGTCTGTATTTTCAATACAGTCGTGACTCGATAATCTGACCCTTAACAATCCAAAAACTTTGCTATCCAACAGGTTTTAAGGGAAAACAAACGGAACCCATGAAAAACAACCTTAACATACCGACAGCCTTGGATTCCGACTCCGACATGACATTTTGTGTCACAAATCAGGATAACGGCGTATTATCTGACTGAACAATCCCACAGATTGGCTACGTTCAGACTGCAGTTCAATTTGAATTTTTTTGTGAAATCCAATTTTTTGCGAGTTCGTTCACATTTCTAATTAAATGTGACTTGTATGTGATCTGCTGTGTGAACTTTATACGACCCAAAAGTGTCCCACATGTGCAGAAGAGGACACGACGACGTCACACGGCGCGAGCGTGCTCAGTGTTTACGGAAGTAACGGCAACGGTGGAGCGTATCGCCACCGCCGCCACCGATGGTGGAAACAGAACTGTGACCGCTACCTAAACCAGCATCAGCAGCCAAATACTGCCTGTGTGTTCCGCCCAATTCCACACCGCTGGAGCGCTCCGACGGCGTGGAATTGGCCAGAACGTGCACAATCGCACCGGTCAATTAGGTGTGAAATCCAGCAACTAGTTATTATAACAGTTATGAACAATAAATATTAACAACAAATGAGCCTTCAAGCATCAAGCCCTCCTTGTATCTCGACCTCCGTCTTGACAATCCGACAGCCTTGCTATCCGACATAAAAGAAGGTTTTACATTCAGTGTCGGATTATCGAGTCATGACTGTATATTCTTTCCAAAGTGTTTTTTGTTGTTGTTGTTCTTAAGTATATCCTCATTCATATGACCAGAGGGGTCACTGAATGGTTCGTTGAGTGTGAAAATGATTTGAATCACATGCTATGGCCATAACAGTCACCAGCTCTCCCAATGACAGATTTTCAAAACACATTAAAAAGCGCTCTCCACCACCACCATCACTAAAACACCAAATGAGCGAATATCTTTTGGATGAATAACGTTCCATCTATCTAATAAAGTTCCAGACACTCAGAGAATCAATACCGAGGCACACTAAAGCTGTTCTGTCTGCACATAGTGTTTTATTTTTTTTCTTGTTGTCACCCATCTGTACTTCACAGAAGATTTTTTTTTATTATCTATTTATGTTAATTAATTTTTTTCCCCTTTCTTGATGAGCTTTTACATTAATTACAAAAACCAAATATTATGATACACCATGTCATGTTTTGTTAACAGATTCATATATGTGTGTTGCATTTAACGTTGTAGCATCACTACATTTCGATTTACTGCTTCATTTGCCGCATTCACAAAAAGTGACAGATTCAAGTGGCTGATCGCAAAACGGGCTGCTGCTGCTTTGGTAGGAATAACGCAGGACGATGGAAAACAGCAAAACTGTCGTCTTGAAAGCATGTCACAAAACTGAATCAGCACTTTACTGTAATGACATGGAAGCGTGAGCATCATACGCGTGGCAAGCAAAACACTTATTGTCCTGAAATGTTTAAGAGCAAGTTTTCATGTTATCGTGTCCATCCTCTGCATGTCAGGATTTTTTATTTATTTTTTTCCCATGGCAGTCAAATTAACAAGAAGTGTGATGACATGGAGCTATGAGGCATATCACCACACAGAGCCCTCCTTCATTAGCCTTTCAGACACACACACACACACACACACACATGAAGCTGTGATCCTGCTAATGAGACACATATGGACCTCTGATCACCATGGGTGTCTCTGACATTCGTCTGCTTCAACACTCCCAACTGTCGCTTAATGTTCCCTGACAGGCAAGCGTGGCGATGTGTGTTTGTCAGAAAATGTAAACAAACACACAAACAAAAACAAAAAAAAGTGGAGAAAAATGTGTGTGTGTATGCCCATCACTTGACTCAACATATGAATCTTGGACGGTGTTAATCTCTGCCGTGCACCAGTGGCTGGCCCTCATTACAAATTTCATTAAAACGGCTTTCAAACATGCATAAAATATGAAAACACGAAACAAGGGAGAGAAAAAACTATGTTGATAATGAAGTTTGGTTTGTTTGTTGTTTACTTAGCTTGTATTTTATAATTAGGCAGTTTTTTAAATAAAAAAAAAAAACATTTTAAATAAAGTAGTAGGAAAGAAATTGGACATTAAATGGCTGGAACATCAACCAGCTTGACTAAGACCATGATTGATGTTAATGGTGGAGTCAAACACAAGCAAATCAAGTGGAATAAACAATTTCTTTCGGTCTATGTGGAGAAAAAACACTGGAATATACTCATAATGTGAAGAAATACCCCCCCAAAAAAATGCATTGTGAGTTACAAGTGGTTACTTATGCATATCGATTTGTACTTGGGAGCATATCATTAAAAGGTAGTTTCATTTAAATTGATTTGTGAATTAGCTAACGAGCGAGAAAATGAGAATTTGTTCGAGGGAACAAAGAGAGGGGATGTGAGAATACAGACGTCACGCATCCATCAGACCTACTCTGGGGGAACCCTAGCGAGCGTAAATGAGTGTGTTGGGGTTATTTGCACTATTAAATGTGGTTTTGTGTTGTGTGTCTGTTAGTATGTTGGTGTGCGGAGTTCAGAGACAAGCGATACATCTGGCTATGTGTGTGTGTGAGTGTGTGTGAGTGCAGGCATGTGTTTGTTTGCGACTGTGTTTTGTGGCCTGCCAAGCTCTGCACCTTTATCACTGTCCATTTTCCCATCTGACTGTCCATCTGCCCACTTGTCTCGCTGGCTGTGTATGTGTGCGTCTAATCATGGGGTCTTTAAAAATTTTGATGGTCCAATTACGAACCAAACTGAACAATTCACGTCTTTGTGATGACATCCAAGCTTGACTCTTCATAGATTTGAGTTTGGGGCGAGTCAGGATTCTTCTTTTGTATTCAGAGTGAGTCGGACTTCAGCACCTTCAACCTCTTCAGACCCGAGCTCTTGTCTGATATGCATTTTCATTTCAAAAGAAATCAATCAAAATATAAAGAAAATAAATCTTCTTCATCTTCAAACATGTATGAATCATCAACTCTTCAAACAAACAGAGGAGGGGGGAGAGAGGGGTGAGAGAGTGGAGAGAGAGGAGATATGTTGAGGGAAGAGAGGGCTGATGGACGGAGGCTGAAGAGGAGGGATGAGGGTGGAGGAGATGGTGGAGGACAGTCATGGAGGAGGAGTGGAAGGTGGAGGATGGGTCTTCTAAAGAAACTGAAGCATCCCTTGCGCTTTTTGATCTTCGCAGGAACCTCTTCATTCTTTACCTCCACGGTTTGAATCATGTCCTCCAAGCCTTTCTTCTCCTACTGCAGGTTTGTTTCCACCTGCACTTCTTCTATGAAGATCTCCTCTTGCAGGTGTGTGTCCTCCTGCACTTGTTCAATGACCTCCTCCTTCTGCAGCTCGTCATTGTCCTGCTGCAGCGCCTCCTTCTCTTCCTCTACCTTCAGCAGTCTGACCATCTCCTGCTCTTTCTCTCTGAGCTGCTCTTGAAGCTGACGAAGCTGTTGACCTTTCACCTTGCTCAACTTGGTGAATCTCTGCGTCTCCAGCTTCCTCTGCTCTTCGAGGTCTTTGAGCAACAGCTCTCTGTTCTCCACGAGAGCTTCCCTGATGCTGACTTGTGAGTTGCTTACTTTCAACTTCTCACCGACCTTTTGTTTGTCATCCTCAAGCTTCTTGATGACCACCTCCAGATGCTGATTGTACTCCATCAGCCTCTGGTTTTCAGCTTTGGACGCCTCCAAAGCTTGTCTAAGCTCAGTGACTTCCTGGGCTTTGTGGCCACCAAGGTGAGGATTGTTGGCTCGCGCTTGTTGGTGTTTAGGGTTGAATCTTTGAGCCATGATTAAAAAGGTCTTTCGGTGTCGTACGTGACCAAGAAAACGATGCGTCTGGTGGAGAAACCTGCTGCTGCTCGCTGTCAGACTGGCTGAATGTCTCAACTGGACTAAATCAGTTCTATTTGTCTACTATCGGAACGTTGCATCACAGTTGTGTCTGGTTGATGACATCATGATGTGTGTGACACTTTTGCTTTTCACATTGTTGCCTAGCAACGGCGCTACAGTATGCTAATTTTTGAGATTTGCTGCTGCTTGTCAGTCACACAGCACTCGTTACAATCAAATCAATCAAGTCAAGCTGATTGTCATTTAGCTGTACATACAATAAGCATCCCGTCAGAAGTCAATAATGACACTGCGACACTTGCATTGGTTAAAGTTGATTGAAGATTGATTGCGTGTCCTTGTCTGTAGGGTTGTACAGGAAGTGTTTGTATGCTCAAAATAAAAAAGTTACCACATGTCATCTCTCCATCTGAGTTAACCCTCTTTCAGATCTCTACAGTGGGGAAACTTGTTCATCTACACTTAGACACACACAAATGTAGAGACACGTGTTGTGGTTTTCCAAAGGCCAAACCTTGGCCTCCGAGGGGTGTCATGATATTCCCTTTAGCGCTAAGCTGTTACATTCTGGGCATGGTTATTTCTTGACACTGTGTTCTTTCACAATATTTTGTCATTATTTATTTCTGTTTCTGTCACCCCGTGCCCTCCTCTAAAGCACGAGGATTTGAATTATTGCTGTGCCGGATAAAACTCGTGTCACCTTCTGTCTGACGTTTAAGAACAGTTACAGTTGCGTAACACTTCTGAACCTCATGTAACCAACTCAAAAGCTCTGCACTTGTTTTTGATCCCAACCCACAGTGTTAGAAAGATTACCGAGTAGAACCCCTTCCTCTGTTTTTGTTCAGGTTACATCAGTGTCAGAATGCATCTGTATCACTCTGGAGGCACTCTGTCTCTGCTTTTTACCATCCTCCCCTCCATTATCTACTTGTGCACCACATCCTTAGTCCCAATACTCTTTTTTTTTTCTCTCTCTCTCTCTCTCTCACACACACCAGTAATCATCCACTGTTCCCTCGTTTTCCTCTGTCTAAAATTGTGTTTCCTGAGATAATCAGCAGCATAAATTTGAACAGCCTGTTTCCAATACGCTGTAGATATTAACTAGGAAATACTAGCAAATAATCCGATTTGTGTTATTTCTGCTTTCTTTCTGCGCCGTGATTATCGGTACTGCTGTACTACCGTGACATCTTTCAAAAAACAATTTTATTACCACTACTAATGGCTTCTAACAACATTGGCAGCAGCTATTATTTTCGTATGGCCGAGTTTGATTGATCCCATCTAAATCTATTCAAGTCTGCGGCAGTTATTTTTGACACGCGTGACATGTGACACGTAGGAGAGGCGGCGACGCGTGGCGCAGTGTCCGCGAAAATCAGGTGCCGCATGATGCGAGTGATGCTCGTCATACCATGGAGGCATGCTTGGTGTTACAATGATCCGTCCTCCTCCTATTGCAGACAGCTTGTGAATTTGAAATAGTTACAAGATCCTCAGCACAGCTCAACAGCATCACTGTCAGGTCAGAATGCAGACTATGTCAAAGTGGTTAAATAATCTCTTCAGGGAGGAAAAAAAGGGGAAGACACTTTCACTCAGATACAGCGTAAACACAAACAGCTCACATGCACAATTAAAGGAAATCTGCCACAACACCCACACGCAGGCTCTAACCTGGTGGACTTACAGGCGAGAAACTCCTTTGTTGTTTGCTATTTGACTTATTAGGAAGTGACTTTAGCCCTAATTTACTTGTTACAGGACCCATGGTTTAGTCAACAGGCTGCCTCCATTGGCTGGTGCATCTTTTCTGCAGATAAACAACACATTTATCAGATCAGGCCACATATTCAATAGCTACATGGTCCATTTCTGATGCCCCATACACAGCTCCAAAGTACTGTATGTTCTGTTACATTTCAAACATAATCAGCATAAAGGTTTTCTGCAATTTCTGCCAGGGCGGCTGGGCGCTCCCTTAGAGATAGGGTGAGGAGCTCAGTCACGCAGGAGGAGCTCGGAGTAGAGCCGCTGCTCCTCCACATCGAAAGGAGCCAGTTGAGGTGGCTCGGGCATCTTTTCCGGATGCATCCTGGACGCCTCCCTGGGGAGGTGTTCCGGGCGCGTCCCACCGGGAGGAGACCTCGGGGAAGACCCAGGACATGCTGGAGGGACTATGTCTCCCAGTTGGCCTGGGAACGCCTAGGGGTCCCCCCGGAAGAGCTGGGGGAGGTGTGTGCGGATCAGGAAGTCTGGGCGGCTTTGCTAAGGCTGCTGCCTCCGTGACCCGACTCCGGATAAGCGGGAGAAGATGGATGGATGGATGGACTTGCTCTTCTTTGGGATAGGACACACATCAACAAGTGGCTATGACCCTGTTGCCAGCTCATTGGCTTTCTGCCTTTAGACCACTTTTGGTAGGCACTAACCCCTAAATACCACAACACCTTGATGCTCTGACTCCAGCTGTCACAAGTTGGTCTTCGTCACAGTCGCTCAGATTCTTCCGCTTTGCTATTTTCTTCTGCTTCCAACACATCAACTTTGAGAACTGATTCACTTGCTGCCTAATATATCCCATCCCTTGTTAGGTGCCACTGTAGCAAGATAATCAATGTGATTCACTTCACCTGTCAGTGTTTTGTAAGGTAGCTATTAGTGGTGAGAGACGTTTTAATTGATCTACAATTTGTCAAGGAACCGCGCAAACAGTTTTCAGCGCGTCTGACTCCAACACACCTGCTGATTTGCAGCAGAAACTGTGGAGTAATTAGTTAGAACTAACAAATTTGATGCCCACATAAGCATAGAAGTGTCTGTAATTATTCTACAACAATCTGAGACTTGCGGCAAAATATAACTAGCAGATCTGTGGTGTGTAATTGTGCCTTTACAGCGCCTAACATCACTCTAAACATGTACTGCAGATGGAACAGATAAGAATCAATCACCTGCATAAAATACAGAATGAAAGCAGAGAAACAACAAAAAGTGTTTGTGCAATTTCGTGGAGGGTTCTCGGGTGTACTTCACTAAATAAAGTGACCTAAACACTACGGAGCACAAGTGCGCTGAGCGGTCCACTTGCCCAAAGCTAGTGAGTAACGGATCATGTGTGACTGGCATCACCACAACCTTCCCACCCAACACAAAAATAAAGTCCATACATTCTGGATTTATATACGTGCCTTCTTCACTTCCACAAAAAAAATAATTAATCCTACTGAAGATTTTCTCGCAGCAGACTCTAAACATGGAACACAGACACACACAACTGCATGACATGCATCTTGCTTTATCCAGTTGGAAGGGAAGTGCTGCTGTCTGTTCAATGGCTCAATGTGAAAACCCGTCAATCACTTTACTTTTTCTTTTTTTTTTTTTTACTTGGGTCCTGAGAGGGTGGGAAAAGAAGCGAGGGAGGAAGAGAGAAACAAGGATTCTACGCCAATATATGAGGATGTATCCAAATGTGTTTGTGTCTGTTCTTTTCGACAGACGTTCATCTGATCCTACTTGGTGGGTGTATCGCGTATCAACTGTGTCAAGTGTTAAGCAGCTTGGATTAGCAGTCCTGGAGAAACAATGAACGACATTCGACGACCACAGTAGGGTTAAGGAGACGAGGCAACACCATCTATGTCACTGATTATGACAAGGGCATAGCAAAAAGATTGTTCCATCTGGACAAAGCATGGTTTTGCCCACAGACCAAGTTGCACCTAAAAAAAAAAAACCCAAACTCATCCATGATCATCTAAAGTGTGGGATTATTTCAGAGTGGTGCTCTGTAAGCATTACAATTTGAAAACGGCTTGGCACACTTGTACAATGGCGACGCACGGGCCCTTCAAGTGAAAACATCCTGGAGCTTTTTTTTAGACAGCCCAATCCTGCTACCAAGCAAACGGCCAATTCTGACCAGGCGTATTTTGAACAGCTACTGCAATAGTAGAGAAAATGAGATGTAAAGACTGAAAGATGTACCAAATTAGAGATATAGCACATTTGCCAGAGAGGCAATGGAAGTGAAAACCAGCTACAGCTATGGCATTTTGTGAAGGCGTACAATTCTGACCTTGTCCAAACAAGGCTTTATAGAAATTGCGGCTTTACGGTTTTCACTCATAACCTGCTTGGTTCCAGTGTGGTCAGCAGGCCATGGACACATCCTTTGATTACTCTTTATTCGTAGGCCTGAATATGCTTGTTCAGAAATGTAGCAGAAACAAGGCTAATCTAAAGAAATAAAGCACCACTCTGCTGGAAACCAGCCTCATGTACAGCATGTGACTTAGGTAGTCCTATTTTGAGCTTTAGCAGCAAGAGTTTTCTTTTTCTTCCTTTATTAAAGAAGATGTGAATACCCTGACCTTTAATTAGAAACTACACGAGGAGTAACTGGTTGTGCAGCAGTTCCTTTGAACTTTTTATGACAAAAAAAGGCTCAAAAACTTAAGAATGGGTAGCTGCAATGCAGCTGATCAGTGTTCATGATAAAAGATGTCCAGAAAAAGCTGCAGGAGGGTTTTATTACCCATATATATAACAGCGAGGCTAGTGGAAGGAAGATTGTTAAAACTAGATAACATGGATATAACAGACTGCAATACCAGATTAATTTAATTGAGGAAGTCATTTGGCAATTAGCACAAAGCACACAACACCTGTTGTTACCAAGGCAACCATTCCATTAACAGCCATGCAAGTGTCGTATAAATGGTGGTGTGGTTTCTTGTTGTATTTATTCACTCACAGTGATAAACAAGAACTCCTCTGATCAAATTTTCAAAGTCAAACTCGTAGTTTTTTGGGTAAAGACACAATGCACACACGCTATAGAAACTTTAAGCTAATACCGTGCATCCATCAGCATCATTTTATCAGCATCTTTCATCTCTTTTCATCTCTCATGTGTGTCAGCGTTTGATGTTAAAATTCAACACCAGCTCACCTGTGGTAATTCCCTCATGTAAGCCAGTCCTGTTAACTGTTATGGGAACTGAGTGACCATGCATTTTCTTTCTTGCACACATGCATGCACACACAGTCTAGCCGTGTTAACATTGATGGGCTCTGAGGGACCATTTATCAGAGGCTGACACAGGACAGTAATGACTGAGTGATGGAAACAGATGAGGAAATGGAATGATGTAAAAAGATAAAAAATAAAAAATAGAATAAAAAAAAAAAAAAAAGACTCTCAGGCACCCAAGGGTTGTCCTGGCCTGCCATTAGGACTTCTAACAATTCTCACACAAGCGGGTCCTCTTCTCCCATGAGAGGGGGTTGGAAGGAAGAGAGAGAGAGAGAAAACGCAAGAGGGGTGTGGGGCGACAAGAGAAGATGAAAGAAAGAAAGAAAAAAAAAAAACTACAGTGAAAATGAATCATGTCGGCAAAAAGGAGCAGGGAAGAAAAGTGGGAAATGAAAGCAAGGGAAACTGAAGACAAGTTGGGTGATGATTAGTAAGAGGAAGAAGGGGGTGGTGTGGTAAGAACAAAGAGAAGAAAAAAAAAAAAAAGGTACAGAAAACAAAAAGACATAAGGAAGAAAACAGGTGGAATTGTGTGCAAGTCATCAGGGACTAAGAACATATAGACGAGTGAAAAATAAACAAGACATGGAGGGAAGTGGAAGGCAGCGAGGGAAGAGAAGGCCCAGAAACATCCCTCATCCAAACATCCAAAACATTGGGACTCAAATGCTGTTGATTTTAATTCACTCATGTATATTTTGTTGGGCACGTCCAACTGGTGCACGGTTGGGGAGGGTCTTCATCAGATTTGTTTGGCTTATAAGACATAAAATAAGCAAAAGAAACCATAAAGTTAAATAAAAATAATATCCACTGGCCCTCACACATCAGTAGCAAACACATCGCATAGCTAATTACAGATGGGTCCTCAGCATCATTATTACCTTAAATACAAAGGAAGAGAAACAACAAATGGGAGTGAAGCAGGAGGAAAAGTTATTGACAATAACAGAAACCTCCACAGAGAGACGAAGGACAGACTCCGTTTAAAAACAAGTTTCGACTATAACTAATGCACTGCTAAATCTCCTGAATGTCAAATACTATTTTGTGGCCTAAACAACAGAAACGGCTCAAAATGGTGACCCAGATTCTTTTAGTCGTTCATTGTGGTAATCACATTACATTGCAAGCAGCCTTTAAACCTAATCTAATGTGTCAATATGATAATTACACAGCAACAAACCAGGGCTTGAGACAAAAAAAAATAAAATCACTGGGATGCAATTAGAGCAACATTAGTGCCGGTTTTCAGAGGTCACACAAAGAAGCAGCAGGTGTGTAAAAACACAGCTTTTAGAAGTTATTTTCAATTTGCCATCAGTTTAGTGCATTTTAGAAACGGATGTTCATCCTGTGCACAAAGTTCACAACTAAACGCAATAAATACAAAACAAAAATACATTTATCTGCTGTTATTATTAATATGGTCTGCATTTATATAGCGCTTTTATCCATAGCGCTTTACAATGTGTTTCTCATTCACCCATTCATACACCAATGGAGCTGCCATGCAAGGCGCTAGCCTGTCATTGGGAGCAACTTCGGGTTCAGTGTCTTGCCCAAGGACACTTCGACTGTGGAGGGGCCGGGGATCAAACCGCCAACCCTGCGATTCAAGGCTCTCCCACCTGAGCCACAGCTGCCCTTGTTTATGGTTTCAGACTTGTTGTAAGCTCTGTAAGATTTATTCTTCATACAATGTTTAACCCGATACTTCTGTTTACCTAAAGGTCGGTCAAACAAGCATTTGACGAGCTGCACTAACAGCTGTAGCCTTCATCATTTGACCCTTTATCCCTCATGAACTACCTGATCGAAACACTGAAGGCCCTGGTTTAAAACCATAAAGCTGTTGGGCTTAAATTATTGATATGATAGGAACAGGCTTCCACTTCCACACAGTTTAACACTTCTGTCCATTAGGACACACAACGACAGCCTTAACTCTGTCATGGCAACAGTGACATAAATCACGTTGGTTGGACCATGAACATGACTTTCCACTCTGTATCACACAGATCTCGTAACCCAGGCTGTCTTGCAGGACAAGTTGCCTTCCGGCACAAGCCTCCATTCTCCCGATGTTCTCTTTCATTTGGTTTAGCACACGGTATGCGTATTCAGGTTCAAATAAAAAACGGGAGGCCGTAACAAAAAAGATGACTCACAAATGCCCTTGAATAATTCAGCTGGATATTCAGTCAATGATTTATCTGCATTAAGTGTGGACAGGGCACTAATAAGCAGTTGTGTGTCGGCCATGTGTTGAATATTTAATAGTTAAATACTGTAGATGGCATCCTAAACAAAAGAAAAGCAGGATGGTGTGTGAATGAAGATTTAAGAAGGTCTTGCCAGCTCAGGAAGTGCTGGATGGGAAAACTGTGAGAACATACTGTGTGTGTGCACGCGTTTTGTAATTCTCACATATACCACACAACTTCACACACACACAAATAATTATCTCCAATAAGCAGATATATGTTTATATACTGTACACACTCTGGTATATATATATATTCACTGCATACAAGACTAAGAATGACTTTTTGCTCTTTGTGTCTTGATAATAAATGAAAATAAGCTTTATTAACTGATTAATTCTCTTGCCTCACTATTATTCTGCTTCGGGCTGGATTGAGGGGGCGTCTTCACCCCTCCTCCTCTCTGAGCATTGCAAGCTGGCACATTGCTTTCCTGAGATCAAAGAATTGCCACACTGCAGCCTTTGTTCCCTCCAATGGGAAAAAGAAAAGTACTTCATTGTCTATATCATACAGTGTCATTGATCCCCATGCAAGCAGCATAGGAGAGAGAGATCTCTTTGATAATGCGGGTACAGCACACCTATGACCTATTTATAATAAGGTGACTAACGAGGCTCGTTTTCAACACGCACACACACAAAAAAATGCAAATCAGGAATGCACCAGCAAACATTTCACATAGGTTAGTAGTTGCATTTCCTTCTCTTTGGTATGAAGGGTGGGGCTTATTGGTTATTAGTTTAGTGATGTCCTAACTGTTAGAGGTCACTAAAGGTCACTGCTACCGAAGCCAACTAAACTGGACAGACGGCCACAGCGCAATCCGATAAGATCATACTCTGCCCGCAGTGTGCATATTCTTCATGCATGGCACTGGCAAAACAGTAAATGGAAACACAGATTTGTCTAGGAGGAGGAAGGAAACGATCTGAAGAAATCAGCTTTTTATATTCATACATTTTCTACGACTCTTGGGGTACTTGTTTGTTTCTTTCCTGTGGTGATGTGAATTACACTTTACAGTCTGGTTTGTTGTGTTGTGCTATGTGCTGGGCTGAGCCACACTAAGTCTTTTTTTTTTTTTTTTTTCTGTTTTAGAAGTGTAAGGGTTGAAAGGCACAGAGGCAGTGTCTGGAAATTGGAAGTCATGCTTCTTAATCCCCTAGCATTTGAATACACAGGAGAGGATATAAAGTCACTCGCATTCACACACATGCGGCTACCTAACAAAGACGTACGCAGAGAGCGGTGCGCACAAACACACACTAGAAGAAAAAAAAACAAGACCCAAGACATGTGCCCGCATAGCCACATCCGGAGAACAGTTCAAACAGATTATGCACACAACATGCACGCACATACATTAATACGCGATATCATTACAGAGGAAAGACTTTGGACGTTTGGATTTGGATGCAGTCAACAACAAAATTATTCATAAATCAAAACACATTCACTGAATATTAATTTGGTGAACAGAGGGGAAAAAAAGCGGGGGGACAGAAGATGAATGCAGATGCTGGCGTTAACTGGTGGCAGCGGAGTAGAAAAGTACAAGGATCGGGGAGGAAGGGATGGATGGCGGTAGGAGGTAAAGGCCGAGATGGGCGTGAGGGAGACAGCCACGAGGCCAGCAGCGAATGGATGGGAAATCAAGAGTGAGAATGAAATACAGGGCAAGAGGAAGAGAAATATTGGCTTTCAATCACACACACACACACACACACAGACATGTACACGTGGGAGCAGCATGCACACACACGCGCACACAGAGACCTTATTGTGTTTTAATGCAGTTTAATGGGGCCCTTTCTCCAGGATAGGGGGAGTGCGACCAATTCATTATTATGCCGTACACACCATCTTTCAGAGCTGAGGCAAGGAATTGAGAGAGAGACAGCAAGAGTAGGAGAGAGAGCGAGAGAGAGAGAGAGGATTCAGGATATCAGGGTTTTTTTTTTTCTCCCAACCTTGACTTACATTGTGGGCTTCTCTTTGTCTCTCATCTGGTCTTTTTTTTTTTTTTCCCTCACCCAAGGATCTTTATGCCTCTGCTTGAAGTATCCTGCTGGTGTTTTTGTATGTTTCATGCCGCGTGCTCCAAATTATGCGTGCTTTGCATTACCACTGATCCATTTTCTAAAGAATACCATAGGGCCATCGTTTTCCATAGGCTTTGCATTATAATGGGGCTTTCAGGCTTCACAACTCATCTTTGCATGTCTGAGTGCTGAATATTTTCATTCACTCTCTCATGTCTTCCTTTGTAGCGGCCACTCCACGCACTGCTTATCCATTTCTTCTTTAGTGACCAGCAAGACAACAATGAAAGCCAAGGCTGGCTTCGTCACACTCCACTTGCCTTTGCCCCCCCCGCCCTCCTCCCTTGTCCCTGCGTAATCACCACCAGACATGTTTCATCTGCCTTGGCACCGAATGTGCTGCTGCTGCTGCTACTGCTGCTGCTGTCAGTACAGAAAATCCACCTGCATGCCTGGACAGCCTTTCCAGCCATTCAAGGGTAAACACTGATGGGATCTGTGCGAGTTCTCTCCTCTCATGGCGTTCCATTTGGATGACGGCAGCAGAGAATACAGTGACGGTTCTCCTGGGCCCGGCCTTTCTGGACACACGGTATACTTTGCTCACCGTCATTCGGTGCCAGCAGACAGAGGCCGAGGGTAAATTGATCAAGACTTCACCGGTGGCTCCGTGCCCTTTCTTTCCACCAAACACACAAAGGCAATGCCGGGAGCAGAAAAAAAAAAACAAAACAAATGGCAATATCCCAGTTCCTGGTTCACTTTCAAAGCAAGCCGTAGAAATGTCTGCCTGAAATTATCGCTGTGTAGCAAAAGGCGTACTGCATTCTATCAATGAAGTGGGGTCGTGTACAGAAATAGCTCTGGTTGTTACAATCAACCCCCCTCTGTCCATTTTAATTAGGAGGTCGCTGGGTAGGTCCAAGATGGCATCCTGTGTCTGGACAGAAATTTACATATCTGTTTTGTTTCCAGCACTTCGATATGGAGTGATTCCAATCAGTGTAGCCTACAGGGTGAAGTAAAGGACTGAAGT
The DNA here is from genome assembly GCF_000690725.1 of Stegastes partitus. Taxonomy (NCBI): domain Eukaryota; kingdom Metazoa; phylum Chordata; class Actinopteri; family Pomacentridae; genus Stegastes; species Stegastes partitus. Next base: position 583,946 of record NW_007577886.1, read on the forward strand.
ATGTTGCAGGATAACGTCTTCATCTCCTTACGTCAGTGCTTTACTTTTAGTCAAGCAGTACACATGCACTACATGAACCAAAGCAGTCACACATTTCAAGGCTGCTTCTATGTTTCCGTATCGTTTCCTGAAAGGGTTTGTGAAGAGCCATAAAGAGGATGTACTGGACACAGACAATGTGCTATTGAAACCCATATGGTGTTCATTAGACATTGTGCAAAACTGTGCTGCAGAAGTCAACACAGTTTAGGTAAATGTTGTAAAACTATCCATGTTTAAATATGAAAATAAACTTTTAAAACTTTTTCTCCCCTTCTGTCGGCCATCTTTTACTAAACACCTCTCAACTATGAATCAGAATGAGTATAAATATCACCAGACCAACCCATGTACAAACACTAAAGGTAGAATCACCGTTATTCGTCACGACTTGTGTACTTGTTGCTAGCTTTCCGAGACGCTGATTCATTATCCAGGTTGGACTAATCAAGGTCATTTAAATGTCATGCGCGCTGAGCTTTAGGGTGGATTTTCTGTCTAAGACGGACACCCTGGGGATGAATTTATCCACTCACTCTAAGAAACTATCATGTTTGCCAGACAAGATTAGCTTACTGAAAAGCCATCAGGAATTGGACTATCCATTAAAATGGTCATTTTTTATTCAGGAGGAATTAAAGTGATGTCTTGCAGTGGATCCCCAGACTGGGAGTTTGGACTCCCACATGTGTCAAAATGTTAAAAATTATATTACCTTGAGCTTGAATCAAAGAGCATATAAAAATGTATTTTTTAACAAGGCCTTGAGGGTTTTTGTGTTTAAAAAAAATAATAAAGTATTTAAATCAAACGTAGTTTTAAGGCACAGCTCAACGTTGATGTTCTATACTTGTGCAGTGACAACAACTCAAAAACAATGAATTCTTTAAAACTTTTCCACCTTGTTTTGCAAAGTTATGAGTATTTTCTTTCTTTTCTTATGTTCAGCAAATCAATTATAACTGATGCGTAGACACATCACAGTCACACTACAGCTACTCTTAACCCACTGCTGGCCAAAACACTGTATTTAAATCTTAATGAAACTCGCAACACATTAATACACTCTCATGTATACAGATGCTGTGCTTATTACTGCCTCAGGGATACACACACGCTAACATGCTCTTCCCCGCCTCTTATGTCTCTCTCACGGTCTCGATCTTCCTTCGACTTACACACTCAGTGAACAAAGCAGTGTTCAGGGTGTAATTCAATTAAGCTATGCAGAGTGTGAGAGCTGGTTGGTGGTTTTTATGGCCCATCATTTCAGCCATTCATCTAAGGTTAGAGTTAGTGGGCTTTTTTTTTTTTTTTCTTTCTTTCTTTTTTTCCCCCCAAAGTCCTAAAGGCCGGGGCTCCCTTTAGACAACTACATCCTGTCTTCTCAAACCACCAAGTTGTTTACCGTGAAAATACTGTTGGATCTTTACGCTTTAGCTTTACCTAATGGAAATGTCAACATATTAATGAAGTGTAAAATGTAAAACCATTTAACTGTTAGATGAAAACCAAAGGTCAGCACAAAACACCTAATTAATTAAATTCCAATAATAACGTATGTCACTGATTATGCACCCACTTTTATTAAGCTTCATTAGTTTAATAAAAGCTCAACGG
>NW_007577886.1:586634-612243 GCF_000690725.1 Stegastes partitus
AGCACCAAAATCAACAATCAGTTTATTCTACTACTGTAGATTTTGAATCATCACATCAGTGAAATGTGCCACTACTTGTTCAGCTGCTCCTTGACAACAGATTGCCGGTGAGCCAGGAGCAGTTCTTGCTGCTGCAGGACATCTGCTAGAGTAGAAAACATCTTCATGTTCCCCTGCTGAACACAGGTATACCTATGAATTTGCTTTTTTTTTTTTTTTTTAGTGTGTTCATGTGCTCAAATATATCTGAAAGATTGGCCCACCGTGCAACCTGTTCAGTATTCTGTACGTACTGAACCAGAGGGAACTGGATATCTGTAAGAAAAAAAAAAGAGACTTCCCATAAATCACAGAGCTGGAACAGGATTCTGCCCTGAGACAGCCAGCAGACTTCAAGCGTAAGCATCTATTTCCATGCTGAGGAAATAGAGGGACCACGTCTTAATCCGACAATATACACCAATCAGCCACAATATTAAAACTACCTGCCTAATATTGCTTAAAGGCCCCTTCAGACAGAACGCAATTTGTGCTGTGCTCAGTCCAGTGCACTGCCGGGGAGGAGTCACAGAGTACAGAGCAAAGTTTTTAAAACTTCCAGCTGGACTACGTCACCTCATCCTTTAAAAGCTATACTCCCGGTTTGTTGCAAAAACCTCAACAATGAATATGGATCTGTCCCGTGCTAAGACGCAAGTGTCAGCAGTAGCCCCGTTGGTGAGACAAAGAAAGGGAGCAGCAGTGTGTGCATGAGACCCTCAGGTCCAGAGAGCAGTGGATATACATCACAACACAGCACATGCACTTTGCTCAGTGCGCCGATAAATGATAGTTGTGCAGCGCAAGCCATTGGAATAAATGGGTTTGTGTGAAAGGGCTGTAAGGTCCCCTCATGCCACTAAAACAGCTCCGACCCATTGAGTCATGGATTCCACAGGACCTCTGCAGGTGTCCTGGAGTATCAGACACCAAGACGTTAGCAGCAGATCAGTTCAGTCCTGTGTTTTTGCACTATTAGTCCAGCTTGTTTTTCCAGCACATCCTATAGTTGTCTGATGTGACTGAGAAATGGGGAATTCAGAGGCCAAGTCAACACCTTAAATTTAAATGAACAAAGGGTGCATTATCCTGCTCAAACAGGGCCTGTGTATATTACCTGCAGCAGCGTAAGGTAGGTGGTACGTCTAAAAGTTAGATCCACATAAATGACTAAATCCAAGGTTTCCCAGCAGAACTTGCTCAGAGCATCACTCTGTCTCTGCTGGCTAGCTTTCCTCCCATAGTGCATTCTGCTGCCATCTCCTCTCCAGGAAGAGCCTCACGTTCCCGGCAGTCCCCATAATGGAAAAGAAAACATGGACAGAGGTAGCATGGGCACTCTGACCGGTCTGCAGCTACGCAGCCCTATACTTAGCAATCGTGATGCACTGTGTGTTCTGGCACCTTTCTATAATAGGCAGTATTAGAGTTTTCTACAATTTGTAGCTTTTCTGTTGGACTGGAGCACACAGGTTTGCTTTCAGACATCAGTGAGCCTTGAGTACTCATGACACTGACACCCTTTCACCAGTTGTCCTTCCCTGAATCACTTCTGGTAGGTGCTAAGTAACCACTGCACACAATTCACAAGATCTGCCGTTTTTGGAGATGCTCACAATTCACTCAGATCTTTATGTTTGCCCGTTTTCCTGCTTCCAACACGTCAACTTTAAGACCTGAGTGTTCACTTGCTGCCTATTACATCCCCTCCTCTTGACAGGTGCCATTGTAGCGAGATTATCAGCGTTATTTACTATACCTGTCAGCGGTGTAATCTTAGTGGCTGTGTATAATTTGTTAAGGACATGACAGAGATCGTCTGACAGTTTAGATTTATACAGTGGTTCCCAAAAATACCCCCTTGTATCTAACATCAATTAAACTGCATGACGGCACTACATTAAAAAAATACACAAAATCCTGTATGTCCTAATGCAATACATAGTATGTGGGCTGCAAGGTGGATCAGTGGTTAGCATCATGGTGAGGACACCCGAGATCTTTCTGCGTGGAGTTTGCATGTTCTCCCCGAGCAGCGTGGGTTCTCTCTGGCTTCCTCCCAAAAGGTCCAATAACATGTTGAGATTAATTGGTGATTCTAAATTGTCCGTAGGTGTGAATATGAGTGTGCTTGGTTGTCTGTCTTTAAGTGTAGCCCTGTGATAGACTGGTGACCTGTCCAGGGTGTCCCCTGCCTTCACCCTGAGTCAGCTGGGATAGACTCCAGCCCCCCACGACCCTAGTGAGGACTAAGCGGTGTATAGATAATGGATGGATGGATACATGGTATGTGCAAAATGAACATTAACATGTGTACCTACAGGGCGCCGCTATAGCTCACCTGGTTGAGCTGGCGTCTCATGTGCAGGGCTACAGTCCCGATGTGGAGGTCATGAGTTCGAATCCCGCTCATGACCCTTTCCCACATGTCCTCCCCCCATTCTCCTCCCCTACTTTCCTGTCTCTCTCTCACTGCACTATCCAATAAAGGCACAAAGGCCAAAAAAATAACTTTAAAAAAAAAATGTGTACCTGCAAATGTAAGCACCCATTTCTCCTTTAATCGACTGTGACAATGCAACAGCGCTGTCTGCTTTGGAGAACCTGGATGCATAAACAGCCTGGGATGTCAGCTAGATGTTAAATCTGCAGGTGCTCAAATGCAAATGAATTAGGACAGCTGGTAAAGGTGACTGACATCTCTAAGGACAGAGTGCACACAAGCGTTCTGTGGGTGCACAAAAAAGGAAAAGAAAAAGAAAAAACCTCCTCCATTAAGTGCCCGTGGTCTCTACAGGGCAGCGATGAAATATAAATGAATTAGCGGCTGCACGGGGTTATTTTACACAAAATAGATGCCGTGTTTCTTCTTAAGAGGCTTTACAACGGGCACAAATCTCCCAAAGGAAATGTGTGATAAAATCCTAGCATGACGGATGCCAAGAACATGCTCGCACACACACACACGCTGAGAAACCCAGAAAGCCATTTGTGTTCAACAGACAACATATCAGGATGCTCTAACCACTGTGGTCCCGGGGTAATACACGTCAAAAACTGTGCATCCTTTTTGTCCCCCTCCTCACCTCGCCACCGTGGCTCTTATCTCCTTTCCCAATCTTTTCTCCTTCTTCATCCACTCCTCGCTGCCCTCCTACTTGTTTCTCCTTTGTACTTTGCACCTCTTTTCTCTTCCTCGAAGCTTCAACATCACCTTCCCAGTCATCTTAGGGAGAAAATAGCAGGTGTCACTGGCCCAACTATCTTTCTCTGCTCTTTCTTTTTGGTGTACATCTTCTTTCCTCCTTGTCTTCCTTCCACAAAAAACGCTCCTCAACCTTCTGCGATTTTTCTTTTTTGTACATTGATTTTGGATTATAACTCTTGTGCTCTCACCTGCTATCCTCCTCTGGCCTGCTCTTAGCTTTTCTGAATACCATTGTACTTGATGTCAACTTTGAGCATTTTCTGCAGCTTTCTTTCATCCTCCGCGCCTCTCTCCTGACCTGTTAAGCCCTCTTATTTCACTGTTGGAGCCGCTAAGATGATTAGATTAGATGCCCCTATCCCATTATTCATGAGGCTACACTCATGAATTCACATTACTGGCAGTTCGCGTCAACTTAAAGCTCCCTGCCCTTACCTCCCCCCATTTGTTGTCTCTTCTCCTCATGGCTTGTCATGTCTTTTTTCCGGCCTCTCTTTCTCACTTCGCCCATCAATCCTGCTCTCCCGCCTCAGTCCTTTAATTTTTTCTCTTCCTCTATTCTACCCATCTGCTCGTCTTCTCTCGCTTTGTCTCATCTTTTCTCGTCTGCAAAAAACGAACGCCCTCCTTCCCTCTTCTTCTTCTCACGATTTATCCTCACCAACCCTGTTTTGTTTTTTTTTTTCCTCCTCCTCCGCCTTGTCTTTTTCTCTCTCTCTCTCTCTGACTCTCAGAAGACCTCCTGGCTAAAAGGTGTGAAGGAGGAACTAAGTGCTTTCTCCTGTCTATAAACACTGTCCTTTATGCCCGTGTGGCTCTGGGCCTGCCTGGCTGTGGGAGGCGAAGAAGGGGAGTTGTCTGCAGAGATTTATCCATTGCTCAATCTCCTTTGTCTGAAATTTTCTCACACTCTTTTCTTTCCCACCTTGTCACCTTCAAGGCAAAAGAATGGCCAGCAGAGGGATTAATGAAAAAACAATAAAGAGGGTGCAATGAGACAAGAAACTAAACGGCCCTATTGTTGTGCAGGGATGAATGGACGGCGCCGAGAATTTCTGCACATAGTTTAATCAGAGATATATTGAATGGCTGGGTCTTGAAGTGAAACCAGCAAATGTAATTATAATTAATGATTGTGACATTTTTAAACTCGTGGCTTGAGAAATCCTAACCTGGGAAAAGATATTAATGCACGAAAAATCTTTATTCATTTACTCACATGTCACAGGAGCGGCCTGAGATTTAATATTCGAGGCTGACGCTGCATAAGCAATGAAGTAAAAAAAAAAAAAACATACAACGAGAGACGAGGGCTATTTGTACCTCTCAGAAGAAACTGAGGACTTTGGGGGCTCTGATATTTACGCTGGAGGGTAGGGCTTAGAATTACAGTCAGTAACAGTAAATACTGGATAAAGATATTGAGGTCTCCTTTTTTTTTTTTTTTCCCCCGAGTTAAGGGGGATCTCCTGAGGTCTGCTTCGGGCGTACTGGAGGCTTGGACCTTGAAATGAAGGACTATAAGTGCTATAAAAGAATCAGAAAAAGGAATGGAAGCAAAAAGGAGTAGACATCCAAAGCACAACCTAACAAGTATTTTTGTGCCTTTTCAGCCAACAGGGATGAACCTGGATACGAAACCCATCATGTAAAACAAGACAAATAAAAAGAGAACGGTGCAAGAGAACAAAGAAGATCATTTCTGGACTCCACCGACCAGATACCCGACTGGTGATGTTCTGTAAATGTTTTCCCTTGACTCCTTGTAATACAGTTTCTGGACTTATTGGTGCTGCTTTCAGCTTCGGCGGTGCCGATAAAGGACATTATAGCAGCGATGTCTCATAATAAAGCTAAATTCTAATATTTCTGGGGTGCAAATTGTGTTGAATGTGCTGTTGACATCTAATCATTAGTGACATTTTCAACCAAGAGGGCATCAAGTGCATGAGAAATAGACAATTTCACAGTCAAACAGTTCATCTCCCCAAGCAGCAGTCCCTCTTCACCTTCCCCGCTACCAGTTCTCTTCCCCAAACTACGGAAATTGAAGCTTATCTTATTTTTCTTGTTCTTTTTTTCTTCCTGCATCTCACTCTCTCTCCGATTTCATCTCTGCATGTCCATCTATCTCTCTCTCTCGTCCTATCTATCTCTTTATGTGCTCGGCTAGGGCCAGTGCCACTGCATTGGCCCTTTCCGAGCATTTCATTAAAGTGCTTCTCATACCTCTTTCCTCTCCACGTTCACCCGCCTGACCCTGACACGTTGTTGTTTGTGTGTTTCTGGATGTGTGCAGTGTGGGCATGTGTGTGCAGCCATGGCCCCCGGGGACTGCCGGTAACGGTTCCAATAATTGCCTAAAAAACAGGAGAAATACCCTTGATAACCCTCTCCTCGCCTATCCTCTCCTATTCCTGTATCTCTCGACCAGACTCGCCCACATGATTTACACACACATCACCCGTTTGTGAAGGAGGACGAGTAGGTTTGAGCCTTTCGCTGTGGTAACTCGGTGCTCTGACTGACAGCCTGTCAAGTGGGCATCAATCATCAGCCATAGGGAAAGCCTGTAATAATTTCCCTATAGATGGGATGGCACGGGCGTAAAACTTGAACGAAAGAGAGAGAACGGGAAGCAAAAAGTGCGCAAAAGAGACGAAACACTTTCCTTTCCTTTTGTCAAGTTGCATAAGATTGCGCAAACAAGACAAAGTTTAGCATAAATTATCATCTTATAATGAATTAAAAAAATTATCTCAGACATCCTATTCCACCTCCCTTTCTTTTATTTCACCTCCTTCTTTTCACTACCTTGTTTTTTTATCCCGTTGTTCCTCTGGGTCTGTGTTGGAAGCAGCAGTAAATGAAATGGCTTTTAAAAAAAAGGACAAAAAAAAAAAAAATCACGACAATAGAGGCCACGGAGGAGGGAGGAGGCGGAGCTGTGTGGAGAGGTGAGAGAAAGAGGGATGGAGGGAGGATGAGGGTGGTATTTGGGCTAGTTTGGCAGTGGGAAAAACAATTATAATCTCCCTACGGGGTGAAGGGGGTATGAACAAATCCACGCGCATGCTCTACGCAAACACACACACACATACGCGGAAGCACACAATACCCAACAGATGAATTAATCTTGCTGTCGCTGGGCACGGGGCATGCATGTCCTTTCATTTCTGGAACAGCAACTCTGCGAGTGACTGACTGAAAGAGTGTGTGTTTATACGGACATTTATCCAGATAAAACATCATTTTTATGAAGCGACATGAAGACACTGACAGGTGTAATGGTCATAAAAAAATCCACGGTCTAAATCATGTTGATTATTTTGTATTTGCTTTTTTGTAATGCAGTCGGCTCTCTCATGCCAACAGAACCTTGAATTCAATTGTGCCGAATAAAAGCAGCGAGACCACAAGAGAGCATCAAATCAAATCAGGAAGAAGTTTTTTGGCTGCTCCATGCCTTTGTAGTTTATGACTCTAATAAAACACAAAGTATTAGAGTGGGGCTGGCTTTCCAGTTGCACAGTGTGTAGGTGCGTCGCTGTGAAGCTCCACAGTATATCAGTGGCGTTTATTAATTTATTGAGGGTTTCGTCCACTGGTCAAATAGTGCTTCACCCAAGCCAAATGCTCTTCAGGGAGGGAGTTACTTTCCAATTGTTATTCCCCAATAAATAAGGTTCTTAATTCCTCGTTGTTGTTTTGTTGTGTTGGATCTGTGCATTGCGGCTTGGCAAATGATCACATGGACACAACAGTTTAACAGAATAGAATAAAACAACACTGTCGAGCTAAATCAAACACCACTCCAGGACGTCTGGACGGCCATTGTTTTGCTCTTCAGGCTCCATATTTCAGAATAAAATAATGGACACTGCATAAAACTGTCAAGTCTCAGCGTTAAATTTAGATTTAAGGTTTAGGTCAATGTTTAAAGAGCTGTGGGGGGAAACATCGCCCTTTTAACACACAGTGACGGTCTGCTTGCCTGACCATCCTGCCTCTAATCCCGTATTCCATTTGAAGTGGAAATTCTGAATTTCTGAGTTCCGAGTCGGAAATTTCGACTGGGGTGCTCCCTGTAGTGAGATTTGCGACTCGGAAAGTTGGAAGAACCTCATTAACCTTCAGTTCAAAAATCTGCTGTGGCTGCCGAGCCCATCCGCAGCAGCGAAAGCCGGAGTATTTACTGCTTATTAGCACATCTGTCTCATTTGTGTCTCGTTAAATCAGTCGAACGCGCAGCGCCGTCGAGCTTGTACCTGTGCACATGTTGCTGTGGTGTTTGGATGCACAAACCACCACCTGATGCCTCGTTACCAGCCGGGATCGCTAACAATGGCTCACCTGAAGGCAACGTTTTCCTGGAGGTGTCCATGTTGGTTCATCGACTTGGTAATGCAGAAAAGGAGGATATTTTTTGGCTTCGTGTCTGTCTGTAAAATTACATATAAATCTTTGGGCACTTTGTTAAAGAGTCAATATCATAGGGAAGGCAGGATTTATAATTAAACATATTAAACCGAGGGTGAGAAAAGTTGCAGCATTAAAAAAATATAATTTATTGAACAATAAAGTATGTAAATCTATCCCAGTAAACCCTGAAAATAAAGCTATAAATCTGTTAATGTGTATTTTAAAGGGGCCACGTATCAGATTATTAAATGTAAACGTATTCATATTAAGCCTGGGACTTGACATGCTGACATCAGTTGTTTTATTTCACACTGAATGCACTGTAGCACATCACAAATAACGTGCTGCTGTCCAAGTACTTATAGTCTGGATGGTATTACACTCAGAGGTCTAAGATGAGTTTTCAGATAATGTGTTTTTTCTTTTTTTTTTTTTTTGTAACATTCTGTTGAAATGAAGCTGTAGCTGTAAATGCAGTCAAATGGAAATAATTAAAAGGAGCAGGCTAACAAACGGCATATTTTAAGTCTGACTCAAATGATTCTGTAACATTCTTGAAACTAATTCTATTTATTATCCAGCAATTATATGTAAAGCTGCCGCAATCAGCGTTAGAGGCAAAAAAAAAAAAAAAAGTAAAGAGAGGCAGACTGTTATTGTGATCAGCACAAGGCAGAGCTTTGGCAATTCTACTGAGCAGCTTGAATTGTTATGTTGTTAGATGTCATCGTGAGAAGATCAAGTCTTATAAACTCACATAGAAGCAGAATTTACAGAAAGAAATTATGCATAACTAGTTAAAATAGGGGCATGCTGTCAGAGTTACAGACACAATTACACCATTTATCCATCCATCCATTATCTATCCACCGCTTAATCCTCACTAGGGTCATGGGGGGCTGGAGTCTATCCCAGCTGACTCAGGGTGAAGGCAGGGGACACCCTGGACAGGTCACCAGTCTATCACAGGGCCACACTTAGAGACAGACAACCAAGCACACTCACATTCACACCTACAGACAATTTAGAATCACCAATTAACCTCAACATGTTTCTGGACCTTGTGGGAGGAAGCCAGAGAACCTGGAGAGAACCCACGCTGCACAGGGAGAACATGCAAACTCCACACAGAAAGATCCCGGGTGTCCTCACCGGGACGCAAACCGGCGACCTTCTTGCTGTGAGGCAACGATGCTAACCACCGCTTACCTTTATCAGAAAGAGCTGTCAGATCTTGAACTTTTTGACAGTCATTGAACTCCTCATCTGTGTGCCGTTTACTGGGAACCTGAAAACCTCAACTTAAAATTGTTCTATTTAATCGTAGTAATGATGTCTGTGTGGATGCTGTTGTGACCTTGTCAATGGTGCTGCTGCCTGTCTTAGCCAGGACACTGTTGAAAAAGAGATTTTTAATCTCAATGAGCCTTTTCCTGGTTAAAAAAAGGTGAAACTTTAAAATAATCACTTCACTCTACATGTCCCATTTAGTTACAAAAAAATAATAATTCTTACTCTAACCTCTGTACAAAAAAAAATAAATAAAAAAAGTGAAGTCATCCGAGACTTAGCTGTAACCAACAGGTGGCAAAACTGTTGTGACTTTTCGGCTAAACTGGGCTGAACTGCAGGCTGTGCTCACACAGAGCAGAAAGAGGGAAATGAGAGGAGAAATAAAAATGTAAGTAGATCAACGTCTACACTTCATACAGTCACCATTTTTTCTCCAAGTTTGGAAACACCTGTGGGCAGCAGCATGTCCAAGGATCAACATCGTCTCATGCCAGGTCACAGCACAATAAGTGGAGGAGGTAAAGAATGATGCCACTCTGGTTTCTCTAGTGCTTTCTCACCTGGTCCAACGTATTTGAGCGTAAACCCCATGTCCTATTGGCAAAATAACATGAACAATAATAAAAAGAAATGTCGTTTTCAGTTGAAGGACAGTGCTGCTTTCCAAAAAGGAGAAAAGAAAAGAAAAAAAAGCCACAACAAAAATAATTTCATGGTGATCTTTTTCCATCTACAGTGAAGGACTGTCTTTGTGTGATTAGAAAGGGGAAGCTGGCTGTCAGGCAGCCATGTAGCGGGAGAGAGAGTGTGCACTGGTCAATGCTCAGTAGGGGCAGGAAGGAAACCTTTCAATAGAGATGCACTTCTGACTTCTATTCAAATGACACTTTCTATCTACCAACCAATCAACAGACCTACCACCAATCGAGCACACACACCACAACACCACACACACACACACACACATTATTCAAAGTCTGGTTGGATCTGGTTTGTCCCCAGCTGTCAGCTGCTGGACTCCCCACACACACATGCACACAAAATAGCATTATATTGCCTCTTGTAAAATGTCAGTGTTGCCATGGATACCCCACCCCCCTTCCATTCCCGATTAGTAGGGAGGTTAATTGAATTATTGCAATTCATCTCTCAATAAAGACAAAGCCCGAAAGAGAAAAAAGATGAAGTGCAAAAGAGAGATGAGGGAAAAAGAAGTCGATGGAAACGGACTAAGATTAAAGAACGGAGAGGTTAACGTCTTTGTAATTTAGCCACGACTACAGCGGAAAGGTGCAGCCATATATCTGGTGGAGCGGAACGACCAGAAGAACGTCAATGCATCAAGAAAATGACCATATGGCCAGTGTTTGTGCATCTCCACGTGTGTGTGTGTGTGTGCGTACAGTTGTTTGTTTGGCAGTTGGATAAATGGATAAACGAAGGGAGGATGGCAGCAGGAGGACGGTTTCCAGGCTCTGAGTGACGGAATGGCCTTAGAAAATTAGAAGCTATGGTCTCTATGGCAGCTGACTGCACACGTCGGCGAATGAAGACACGGAGATGTGGAGGACGGACAGAAACATGGGAGGGGGCGGCAGAGGAGGAGACAAACGATGAAATGAAACTGTCCCCAGTTTCTATGGCAGCTAATTTTAGTTTAAGTCATCCCTATGTGTGTGTGTGTGTGTGTGTCGAATCGTAGTGAGAAGAAATAGACAATGAGGGTCAAAGGGCAGACAGGAAGAAGAGCATAATGATCTATAACATTTTTTTTTTTTAAAGGATTGAGATAATAACACGTAGCAAGAAGGCAAACGCAGCTGCAGATGGCTGTTGGCTGTTAGCTGGTAGATGAAGGCTGATATGTATCAAGAAACAAGTTGGTTTAAAGTAAGAGCACGCGTACTTTATTAGAAATGCTTAGATTTTTAGAACATACTGTAAACTGTAGCCTCGTTTTAAATCGAAGCTGAGCGTTGAAGACGAACCAAAAGGCTGCCTTTAGATCAGCTATTTGCACACAAGCGACCCACCAGCTTTCATACATCGTCTGGATGCACATGAATCAATACAGACTGAAGCTATAAGACCAAAACCACATGGAAGCTAAAATCAATGAGTTTTGTTCTGCTTCTCCGAGAGTGTAACTCGTTATGCGGTTAAGTGAGCGAAGCGCCACCTGCTGGCCTTGTTCACATACAGGGCAGCTGTGGCTCAGGCAAAGTTTGTGGTTCGATTCCCCGCCCCTCCACAGTCGAAGTGTCCTTGGGCAAGACACTGAACCTGAAGTTGCTCCTAATGGCAGGCAGCACCTTGCATGGCAGCTCTGTCGCCAGTGGAATGTGATCTACTCTCAGATGTACGTCGCTTTGGATAAAAGAGTCTGCTAAATGAAACTGCAAATTGTAAATTGCTTGATAAAGTTATCGGGTTTATAGCTCAGCTGGTTGAGTTGGTGACCCATGTACAGGGGCTATAGTCTCCGATGCAGCGGCCATGGGTTTAAATCCTGCTCATTGCTGCAACCCCTTCCCCCATTCTCCTCCCCCAATTTCAACTGTCCTATCTAATAAAGGCAAAAAGGCCAAAAAAAACTTATCAGGTTTGAATTTCGAAGCTGTCCTGCAGCCTCGATCCATCTGTTTCACGGTGCTCTGCAACAAGCAGAATCTGTAAGTGTATTCAAGTTTATTTGATGGTATCATTTAACAGCAGAAAACTATTTTGGGAATGTCTGTTTGATTTATGGTGTCTATATTTGTGCTGACGTGCATGGTGCATTATTTTTTTTTAGGTTATTTGTACAGTAGCTGTGTACTGAGAGCTATTTTGTATTTGTTCCACTAAAGCACCTGAAGTACTAGGAGAGTGTTTAGGCCGTCGCACAGCTAACACATAGTGAGGGCAGCAGAAGTTTCATTTAGCATTTTATAAATTCAGGAGAGGCTACGTTGTGCTACTGGAGCGAAGCACATTCACGAGTTTAATCCAAAAAAAAGTCACATAAAGTTAGAATAAACCGACACTGTTTCCACAAATCAAGTGAGAAGTTACATAAAATAACACCTAATTTCATACTTAGAGGCCCTTCATTCCAAGGCTTAGCTTTGCAGAAGTGAACAAGAGCTGAGAACTTAATTCTCCTTCCTCCCCTCGTTCACATATGCAGGACCAGTAAACAGTCCAGGCCAGTTTCATTTATTCTGAATTAACAAGTCTGCATGCGTCCTCTGCATCATGTCAGCGGAGGACGCCGAATCCTCGTTGTGTTAATTAAAAGTAAATGACATAATGCTGATGAAACATTCATGACAGAGCCCACGGATTCATCAAGGAGAGCTGGCTGAAAATGTAGCAGGTTTTTTTGTTTTTTTTTTACAAATGAGGATTAGGTTTTGTATAATATAGGAAAGATTTGAAAGATGTTTCCATGAAAGTCAGGCATTACGACTAATCAAAGTCGCGTTTTCATCCTTTTCCCACGGCAGACTGCACGACTTGATTCCATTGTGAGAATGAGGAAAAGTAACAACCTATTGTGAGCCGAATGTGTCATTATAAACTCTCACTTTAAGTGTTTTTCAGGCGGAATCAAAGAAGGGCCGTGTCATACTATACTTCCCCCACAATCTAATTTCCCTACAGTTGATATTAACAATGAATCAAATGACTCATGTGAAGGAGCACTTTAACGCAGGCATAATTTGCCGTGAGAGCTAAAATCAGCATTGACCTGTAAAACAGTTACGCAGCTAAAACAAGTCTTTCCTCTCAGGTGGGACACGAGGAATGTTTACATCTGTCGCCCAGTTTAACATGCATGTTGTTTACTGAATGTGTGCATCAGTGTTTTCTTACATTTGCCATAAAGTATTAATAGAGATGGGGCTGCAAGGTGGGTCAGTGGTGAGCACTGTTGCCTCGCAGCAAGAAGGTCGCCGGTTCGTGTCACCTTGGATCTTTCTGCGTGGAGTTTGCATGTTCTCCCCGTGCAGCGTGGGTTCTCTCCGCGTTCTCCAGCGTCTAAATTGTCCGTAGGTGTGAATGTGAGTGTGCTTGGTTGTCCGTCTCTAAGGCCTCATCCACACGTAGCAGGGTATCTCACAAAACAAGATATTTTTCTACGATTTGTCATCCACATGAAAACGCAGATTTACGGCATTAAAAACGATTCTTTCAAAAACCTCTGACCGAAGTGAAGATTTGTGAATCCTCTGTTTATGCGTCTGCATGTGGACATCAATACCCGGGGTTTTAGGTTTGGAATCGTCACTGCCTGCGACAAAATATGTTCTTTACATCGCATATGTGACCTGTGTTTACATTTGGAAACAGCGTCGACGCCCTCAGAACGGTGTTGGCGTTGTCTCTGGTTTAGGCCCAGATACCGCTCCATGTACAAGAACACAGGCGAAGGACGACGTTGAGGACGGTTATTTTCCGTCATCTTGCCATTCCACGTCTGAGGCATGTTCTCCATCAAAGACACCGTCACCGGTTTTGGGTCAGACCGGGACGCACTGCCAGCTGGTGGGAGAACTTTGAGACGGAAATCGTGCTCCCAGAGGAATGGCGTGACAATTTCTGTATGTCCCGGTCGTCGTTCCTGTCGTTGGCATTGTTACATCCTCACATAGAATATGAATGTGCTTAACAACGCACTTACGCGGTTAGGTGCGGATTAATTTTTTTCTAAAAACGAGGTGGTGTGTATGTACATTTTTATATTAGATAGGATATTCGGTTTTACAAAAACACTGCAACGTGTGGACAAGGCCTGAGTGTAGCCCTGTGATAGACTGGTGACCTGTCCAGGGTCGCCTTAAGTCAGCTGGGATAGACTCCAGCCCCCGCGACCCTCGTGAGAATTAAGTGGTGTATGGATAATGGATGGATGGATATTAATAGAGGTCTAACATCACATAGATCTGTTGAAAGCTGAAAAAAAAAATCCATACAGTAGTCAATGAACAAACACACACATGATCAGGGTTACAGTCAGGTGAAAGTCAAAGGCAACCACATGAGGTCCAACTGTTTATCTAACTGTGATTTAAAACAAATGTTTGAGCCTCACGTGCCAGATTTCTCTGAGTAAGTTTCAGTGTTATAGTGCACATGTCTCCGTGACTTTTCCGCCGCTACCGACACTCTTGTTTATGTTTGGATTACAGTGTGAGACTCCAACAGAGGAGGGGGTCTTCTAAATCTTTTAAACGGCACATTAATATTTCACCAACAGAGAAGATTGCAATATTTGGAGGAAAAATTCAAAATGCCCTGATTACAAAACTCAACTATTTTTTTTATTTGCATTCCAAATGAAAGCTCTGCCGCAAAAACAGACGAGTAGTTTGCGAGGGAAAAACACTCTTTGTAAACGGCAGAAATGTTTAGGATGAGGCGTGTATGTCAGAGTTTATAAAGCGCCGGCCTCGTAGCGTGCGCTTTAGTTTTGTTGGTAACGTGTTTACATTGTGTTTACTCATCAACATGACAAAGTCTGATTTAGTTAATTTCATCACACTCAAAGTCAAATGTTTCTCGCACCCTGGAGGCATTCGCTTCATGCTGACTTTAGCACTACGCCACATCGTTCCTGTGAATCACAACGCGTTCCACTGTGTCAGAATAGATAAACTGAAAAGATGACAAATCTTCTAAATATATATTTCAGCCACTCTAATCCATTAAAACTTTAATTAAGAACTAAAGAAGATGGAACATTTTATTATCTTTTTTTTTTTTTTAATACACATCCCATTTTGCATTAGCAGCCCACATAATTAATCTTCACCGCTGCTGAAACACTATCACCAGTGTAATTTGTATCACATTAATGAAAGCAAATATTGTGAGTGTCCAGGTTCGACAACATTGAGATTACTCCTTCATTTCCTTGTTTGAGTTGCTGTAGTTTATTTCTATTCTTATTTCATATTGCTGTGCATAAGACAATAAAACTCTTGAATCTTGAATTTCAAATGTTATAGTGTGTTATTCTACAGAAGCAGCTCCCGCATTGCAATTCCAACGTCACAACAAATCCTACTAAATGAACAAACCATAACAGCGGGAGTTTACTTAAAGTACCATGAACTGAATTTCAACTTAAATGACCTTCTGGATGACAGGTGAAAGGGAAAAAGGCTGCACTGCAAATAATCTGGGACTTGCCAAGATTTAAAATCTTATTTACAGACATGATAGATAATTTGGCTTGTTTTAAAAGTTTTTTACTCATTTTTAGTCCTTGATTTTACAGTACAATCTTAAATTGGGCATTAAAAATCTTATTTCAAGATTCCTTATCAGGTAAAAATGTACTTGCTGCATGGACAGATCATTTCACTAGTTTTAAGTCATGTCTTCTCAAATTTAGTGTTTATATCTTATATTTGGGCTAGCCTTTTTTGCAGTGTGTAAGTCAAGGGAGGAGTAAATAAACGCATGTATGATCATCATAGCTACGGACATCATGGGTTAGAGATGTTCCAAAGCCCAGAGAGCCCAGGGCTCCAGAGGTTGAACAGAAGAACAATCACCTTCAGGATGACGCCAGCTTAGGCAAAAATGAGAACTTCTTTGGGGATATGCAAACATAACTCCTCTGAAATGCAAAAATATTAAAGTAAAGCCAATAAAACCAATGTATGTTTGGAATTGCTGCACAATAACCTCAACAAATTTGTTTTTTTTTTCAATTTGTGTAATCAAAAGGTTCATCTTCTGCTAAGTTTCAGTAACACGTGGCCGGTTAGTATTCCAGATGCTTCACAGATGTTTATGAGAAACGATTTTCCCCCATTTCTGTCCTGATCTAGTGCTGAGTTTTGCAGCTGCACTGTATAACCGTGTGACTGAACCGAATGAATCACAGCCCTAGATTAGTCATTCTACGCTTTGGATTATTTATTTAGTCATATTGTTAAATATAGTGCTATTTAGCAGTAAATAGCAGCATAAATAAATCACTCGTCATCGGGAATGGCATTGATGGAGAGCCCTACATTTCACAGAGGCACCAACACAGACACAACACGCTAACAGTTATAGATGCTGGCAGCCTCTGTCAGGTTTGACTTTGCATACCTTCTAGCAAAGGTGTGAATGTTGTTTTTTTTTTTCTTCTTCCTCCTCTATGTGTGTGGCGGTGTGTGCATAAAGGCAGCTGTGTGCCCCGTGTGTCAAGACTAAGCTGAGATGAAAAATAAGCTGAGACAACTATTGAGTTCCCTCCCTCCTGTGGTCTCCTCCTGCTTTCCATTTCCTCACCCCCCACCTTTCCATAGACTGTTATCCAATTAGGTGATTCTCATTGCCTTAATCGATGGAGACATGAACGGGCATACGCTGACATGCATACAGACGCGCGCACACACATTCGCACACACACACTGAGCTCCACCTGTTCCACAAGTGAACTATGGAAATTGTGGGAGGGGGGTGTGCTGTAGGGAGTTAAATGTGAATATAAGTGACAGGAGCAGAACCACAATTAAGTGCCATGCAGGAGCGAGAAAAAAAAAAAGAAGGGGGGAGGGAGGAAGAGAGGGCATGCGATTTAATCTGAGCCCATTTACACACTCCTGAGACGATTCTGTATATATACACACACACGCGACCCTCGGGGCAGGGAGCACAGTAAATTATTTGGATAAAGCATTTAAACAGATAATTCTGTTTGGAATTAAAATCTACTTGGACAGCTTTATATTGTAATATGCACTGCATTGTTAGAGATGGTTATTGTGATGTGCCATTTTGTATTATTCACTTCAGTATAATGGTTCTATTGCTTCACAGCCAAGAGAATTTGTATTTTTTTTTAGAGAGCACAGGGGAATCCGAATGTGCTGCTGCAGAGACGAAGGCTAAACACATATGTGGGGGTGTGGCATCCTCTTTGGGTCGACTACACTCTAAAGATAGTTTAGATGTTATTTTATGTAACTGTGCCACATTCCCTAATGTAGTGTAGAGTCAGTAACAGTGAACTGTGCTAAAAATACAGTCGTGATTTGATAATCCGACGCTAAATGTAAAACCTTCTTTTATGTCGGATAGCAAGGCTGTCGGATTGTCAAGACGGAGGTCGAGATACAAGGAGGGCTTGATGCTGGAAGGCTCAATTGTTGTTGATATTTATTGTTTATAGTCGATATATTAACTAGTGTATTGCTAGAACACGACGCATCGCTGGATTTCACGCCTAATTGACCGGCGCGATTGTGCACATTCCGGCCAATTTCACCCTGGGGGAGCGCTCCAACAGGGTGGAAGTGGCCGGAACGCACAGGCAGTACTTGGCTGCTGATGGTAGTTTAGTTCGCGGTCACAGTTCTGTTTCCACCATCAGCGGCGGAGGGGGAATGGTGAGCAAGATACGCTCCACCATTACCATTCATGTTTACTTCCCCAACAACTGAGCACGCTCACTGCGTGTGATGTCGTCGTGTCTGCTTCTGCGCATGCGGGACACTTTTGGGTCGTATGAAGTTCACACAGCAGATCACATACAATTTAATTGGAAATGTGAACAAATTCGCAAAAAATCGGATTTCACCAAAAAATCCAAATTAAGCATTAAGTCCTGCAGTCTGAACGTAGCCAATCTGTGGGATTGTTCAGTCAGATAATACGCTGTTATCCTGATTGGTGACATAAAACGTCATGTTGGAGTCAGAATCCAAGGCTGTCGGTATGTTAAGGCTGTTTTTAATGGGTTCTTTTCATTTTTCCTAAAAACCTGTCGGATAGCAAAGTTTTCGGATTGTTAAGGGTCAGATTATCGAGTCACGACTGTATATATGAAAACAAGTCAGTGACATAAATGACCCTAAAGTCAATCATCTATGTGAATGGTAAGCTTTCCTTTTTAACACTTTTGCACCGAAATACTGAGAGTAAACATGAGCGGTTACGCACTTTGTTTGGTTTACTGTGGCTCGCCGAGCTTGTGAGGCTCATTCCTGCGTGGAACATCATTCCGCAGAACTTTTAACGACAGCAGAGAAGGTGCACATCCCTCGAGAGCTGCACCCTGCTGGTGGAACAAATGTGTTAAAAATAACAGATTATTGATCATAATTGAATCCAGCGCTATATCTGGCTGTTTAACAACGCCGACCACAGAGGACACTACGAGATGGGAATGGGAGCTCGATGTGGAGAAAACAAACAAATCACTATAGACTAGCAATTGCACTCTTTTGATCACACACTTGGCTGCGTTTACCTCCATATTCCACCGAGACGTCAGACATGTCACAACACTTCACCTTCCCCTCTGAGCGTCTGCTGAGACTGCTGCTCTCCCTTCCCTGCAGCATTATTCCATTATGAGTTCTTTTTTTAAAGCCTGGTGGTCTCCGACTAATCCCACCGCTGAACCTCGCCGACTGAGCTCCGCTTCACACAGAATGCATCTAGAAGGGGCTGATTGCATAATGAGCTCCTACCTTTTGCAAATCTGGCACTAATTACGCTTAGATTTCCAGCACGGACCGAATGAAAGGCAAAGGCAACGCAGCTTGTCGCTATGCACTTTCATGTATGTAAATTTAGCCGTTAAAGAGGACATGTGGTTAATGTTGCAATTAATCACACTTCTGAATGCGGTAGGTTCTGACTGTTTACAAGTGATTAGCTATGGCAGTCCTTTAATGAACCCCATAAGTGCTGTGACATTTATGATTTATCTGGCTGCAATTTCCAATGTTTTTTTAATGTCTGATAAGTGGATTAAAATTGTAGTATCTTCATTATTTTGTAATTATTATTTCTTGCTGTAATTTTAAAAAAAACAAGCACAAAGAAAGAACAAAGAGGAGTGTTGATGTGATGTGGTTCGATTGAATAATAGAGAAAACACACAGCTTAGTTGTGTTTCAATCGTGAAAATATTGAAATCTTCCAAACGCATGTAACCAACTGTTTTTCGTTTCTGCTTAAAGCCGCACCAAGCAGCACACAAGACAGAGGTGAAGGCCATTGATTTGTCAGCGGGGTTACTAGTTAG
Source organism: Stegastes partitus (assembly GCF_000690725.1). Classification (NCBI taxonomy): domain Eukaryota; kingdom Metazoa; phylum Chordata; class Actinopteri; family Pomacentridae; genus Stegastes; species Stegastes partitus. The sequence continues at coordinate 605,618 of NW_007577886.1, forward strand.
CAGGACAAATACGCTGATAGACAGGCGGATAGAGAGACAGCCAATCAATTCATCAGCTAGCTAACTACACAAACAGATGGGCAAACAGAAGAGCAGCAGGCAGACAGGCAGGGAAATGAGTTAGGCGGTCTGTTCAGTACCAGGCTGATACGAAGATGGGGGAAGAATTCCTTGTACCACCCACAAATTTGGACAGACCAGTCAACAGACTGAGGGACTTAGTGGCCTGCTGGAGTTCAAACAGTCAGGGATGAGAGAAGCAAAAAACTAAGAAGCCGGTTTATCATTAAACACTAGTTGGTCGAAGTCCCCCGCAATTGCAAATTAGCAGACTTTCATCTATCTCACTAAAAAATCATTTGAATGTGATGTATGAGGCTGCTGAAAAAGAACATGCACACTCCACTACAGAACAAAAACAAAAAACCGACAATGCATGAAGTGCTTAAAAATGTACGTCCAAATAAAGACAGAAATGACACACGGCAGGATGCAGGAACATGCTGGTGGCTCAGTCTGCTTGGTCAAAGAGCAAGCGTTCAAATGCTGCCTCCTGCTGTGCTGTCACATCTCTCTTTACTCCCTGTATTTCACACAATGCTAATATTCTAAATAAGACACTTGAGATGCAAGCTGCTCACTTTCCCTGAAAGACAGAAGTAAGAAACAAACAGCAATTTAGCCCACATGCACGCGGAGCCCGGCTAATGGAACGACTCAGGTTGGGACTTCAAAGAATTACAGCCTGAGTACCAAACATCACTGTAGAGCCCTTATATCAAAGCAAGAGCCTTAACAAGGCTCTTAGAAGTACACAAACACACGTACACTCATGCTCGTACAATACATCCATGCAAGGTCCCCGGAGCGAATCTCTGAAACAGTGACACACTGAGAGTTTGGCCACCGTTGCTCGCTACAGGCATGACTCCTGCTGCCGGTTTGACTGAAATGCAAACAAGCTGACAGATTTATTCTCTGTGCTTTCCATCACGCTCTTAGCCAAGGCTAATATAATGTTTTTGGTGTGTGTGCCTTTATTTCCGTGTGTGCACGGGCGCTGATAATGGGGCCTTTGTATTTGATTATCAGTTAATTAAATCACTGAAGGGATTCTAAGTTCTGGCATTTTTCATGCTGCCTGTTTAAATCTATTGGTTTTTTGTTTATCTGAAGTCAATAAGAAGAATCTGCCAAGATGTGGGACCAGTACGTGATTACCAACTTGCACCGGTGCAAAACGCGCTATAGCGCAAAAATGTTCCGATAGCAATCAGTCACATTTCTAACATTGAGCCTATTTGTATTCACCTGCATATTTTAATCATTAACTTTAATCAGATATTTAATACTAAAGCACAGAAGACTCGTACACTGTGAGGCCGATCTCTTTTAGCAGTTTGTATTATTGGAAAAGAATCACGTATGTCTTTATCGATGAGATATCTGATATCTTTAATCCCATTAAAATTCACTAACGAATATGTGGGTATTCATTATGAACACAGTAAAGATCTTATACTGCTGTGCACTGAAAAAGCTTGTACAGTATGTCACAGTCATAGAGCACAATATGTCCATAAAACAATAAATATAGCATTATGGTCTGCTGTTTGAGACTCACTGATCGGCTGTTTAATTGTAAAGTTTGTATATAAGTACTGTATCTGCTTCTTCTCATGCCTGCCTATTCCTGTATTTTGATTAAATCCCTGTTTATACTGAAGTAATTTGCTCAAAAGGCAGCCAGCCAGTCAAAAAGGCTGACACACACATGGATTTTTGGGCGATGATCAGTTTATCATCCAAATTTTACTTTGTGCCAACATACTAGCTTCTCCATGAAAAAAAAACTTGTACTCAGTGAAATATGTTTCTCCAGTCATGGATTCGGGTCCATATGGGCAGCAGTTGTATCTGCCTCAGATCGCCTGATTGTTGAGTCTGGTGAGCTCATCCCAACTTATAATTCCAATAATGTAACACTGTATGTATATAATGTAATAATGACATGTCTAAATAAAGCCGATAATCATAAACATCGGGAGAAAGATAATCGCTGAGGTTTATACCTACTTCACAAAAGCTTTTGGATGACTATCAAACACAAAAAACAAATGCCCTAATTAGCTATTCACACAGTGCAGTTCGAAAGAATGCGTGTGACACATCCTGTTGTCAGATGAATCATTAGTCATGCGGGCGGTGCCAATATATTAGTGCTGTGCTGCTGTATTTTGAAATGTGCTATGTTTCAGGATTCTAGTTATAAAGTGAAAGCGTCTAAAAGTTGCTGTCAGGTGGAGTCGAGATTTATCGTTTGCTCTGTTTGAATGAGACTCCTTGCACTGTCCAGCTCATTAAGTGACTTCTTGTCATGTTTCAACAACAAAACACTTCGCCGAGAGTACAACGCCTTGAAAGGGAGAAATAACACAAATGATAAATGACACCGAGATCCATTTCAACATGAGGATGAACAGAAGGTTCTTTAAAACACATTTTCATCTGCTCATAAAACAAAGACAGCTCTTAATTCTTCCCATTACACGGTATCATGAGTCGAGCTGGAGCGGGGTAACCGATAGTTTGCATGCTGATACTTTCCCTAATGCTAGCCTAGACGTCCATGTGTTTTGCGTATGCCTGCTTGTTCCTATGTTGTGTGTTTTACGGTTGCTGTGTGTGTGTGTGTCCGTGCCTCCCCTACAGCACTGGCAATGTCACAGCGCCATCCAACACACCCACACAGGCTTTCTGCCTCTCTTCAATGGCATTCCATGTTATTGTTACTGCTTGGCAGGAATAAAGGCTGCTCTTAGGAGTTTAAATGGTTGTGTAGAAGGAAAATAAACTAATAAAAAAAAAGTAAAGCCGCTTTAAAGACCAAAAGAGTGCATTGTTTTGTGATGTTGCGAAGCAGTCAGTTGTTCTGATAATCTGTAGGAAGTTATTTTCTAATGACAGGAACAAACCTGCATCAAAACTAAAGGGCATCATTTGTATAATTTGCTCTTTTAAAGATAGGTACATGTGTATTGTGAATCTGGTAAACTTGCTCTGGTAACCATGTCTGCTTATCTGTGACGTGAATTAAAAAAAATAATAATCTAATGTCATACTCATCTCATTGTTGGTGACTAATGCTGTACATCTACACTTGAAGGTATTTGATAGACGAGTCGAGAATATCAGCTGGACAACAGCATTGCTAAAAGGTTACAAACACATTTACACTGAACTCTTTTCAATGTTCTGTTGATAGTCAGTCCTGTTGGTTTGTTAGCTGTGAATGAGCAGCTAGATCCGAACTCTCTCACAGACAGTAATAATAAAATCTATGCCAAAGTGGATGAAAGAGAAAAAAAAAAGCTGCATAGACGAGCGTATCTATTATTTGGCCAAAGTATATGAACATCCCCCGGTCAATTTCTTGTCCAGAATAGATTTCTATGAAATAAACCGACTGGCAATCAAACCGAACGGGAAAGAGGAAAAAATAAATAAAACACTACCTCATCCTCAGCTGATTGTGATGCAGGTCAACTCAAAGGGCATGCAAGCAATGCACAATAGGCTAAATTAAATACAGAGGCTGTTTTTGAGCCAACTTTTTTAATGCAGTTTGTTCACATGAATTAATTTCTTGTGTTCTTTGTATATTGAAGAGGTCAACATAAATAGAGTTAGGACTGTGAAACAGCCTCGAGCTGCTGCGTCTCACATTTTGCAGTCAAACCAAGATTTTCTGTGGATATATATTTTTCAATATTTTTTTTATTAAATCAATTGGATATTGGAAGTAACTATGTTCAGCCTGCGGGGCAGAACCTTTGTCTCCACCATCTGGCAGCGAGAATAATTAAACAACCACTGTTGCGCATGCTTACAACATACGCCTGCAGCGTTTGCCCGAGCCATTCATCGATTTTCTTTGTAGACTGTAATTCTTCCTCTGAATGGCAAGTTTCTGTTTTATTTGGAGGGTCAGAAACTTTTCTTGGACGCTTTCTATTTTTTTCTCCATCGCACTTCTAGTTGCTGCATCGCCGTCATTAGGACTGATCCCCTCTTTAGCGCTCGGGGACACATTGCAACACCACATTTTTTTACTCCACTGTATTGTAAAACGCAGAGAGATTCACCTGCCGAATATAATCTTAATCCGCATTGTGTATGCTCGCTTAGCAAGAGCTTGGATAAAATTTAAAGAAGTCGCGCAGTCCTGGTTTTAAGAAATAGTCCAGGAATGTTTGGAATGACTGACAAACCACAGAGCTGTACGTATAAGATGATACAAGACAATAAAACAAATCGGAACTACTGTATGTTTTAGCAAAAGTGAAGGTTGGTAATTGTGACGGGATGACTTATATGAATATGTTTCTATGTCGATACCAAAGTAGAATATGTCAATACTAAAAGACCTGCACTTTGTTTCACGTTGAACCGGATGCCCCTGGGCCGCCGCTATAGCTGGCGACCCATGTACAGGGGCTATAGTCCCCGACGCAGCGGCCGTGGGTTCAAATCCCGCTCATGGCCCTTTGCTGCAGGTCCTTCCCCCATTCTTCTTCCCCACTTTCCTGTCTCTCTCTCGACTGTCCGATACAATAAAGGCAATAACTTGCCCCTGCTGAGTTCTGCCGTTCCAAGACAACACAGTATGACCATCCTACCTTCTTGCACCGCCTGGAAAGGGTTGTTCCCGTCGACGAACTCCACAGAGATGGTAATCTTCTCTGTCTCCAAGATCTCGTTGTTCAAATTGAGATCTGCCACAGCAAGGCGAAACACCTCGTCATCTTTCCGTGCCGACTCGTCGAAGATGGCACCTATAGGGAAAAAAAAGCAGGAAAAAAGGAAAAAGGGGAAAGCATCAGTCACTGTTAGAGAGTTTTTGTAATGGAAACAGCAGCCTCAGAAGTATCAAGCATGTTAGGGTGGATGTGACTGTATCGGAACACAAACATCTGGGGAATACGACATGCTCAGCTGGCATAAGAGTGACCTCAAGAAAGCGTCTTGAAATGACTGACTGCCTTAGTATGATACGGGAGGCTGCAAAAGATACACCGGCTGTATTTTCCAAGTGTGCGCATGAGAAAGCTGTACAGAAGAAGAGCCTTTGCTCTGTTATGACATGCTTGAAATGTCTAGAAATGTGGACTTTAAACATCCAGCCCCTGAATAGGGAGCGAGCTTGAGAAAGATAGGGTGTGAGGCAGAAACAAGTTGACATTAGTGCTCATTCTAAGGTCAAACGCTGCCCAAGTAGGACACACTGACTCAGCCAAAACGGGCGCTGCACAAAGGGAAATGGAAGAAGAGAAGACTGGTGTGTGCCAGTATCTGTAGTGGCAGATAAAGTTCCCACTAGTCGATACTAAATTAGTCATAAAAATAAAGGTCAACCTGCAGCGCTGCTAAAACAGAACGAGGCGACATGGGGTGTTGACTGGCTGGTAGAGATTTGGTCTTTGCTTGGTCTGTTACACACAATTAACCATGTGTTGTGGGGCTTTTTTTTTTTTTCTTTTTTCTCCAGTTCTTCCCCTTTAGTCTCTCATTTCAACCCAGTTTATCCCCTGAATCCATCGGGCCACTAATTGTGTAAGCCAGTGCAGTGAAGCAGTGCTAACTGTATTTCACTGACCAGAAAATAAGCCTCATATTGTATAGTGTGGATGTGTGTGTGTGTGTCTGTGCATGTGAAGACACAGGTTGCAAATTCCATTAATAGCCGGGCAGGCGACGTAAGCTGAGGGCTGTTTGGTACCATATTTAGAAAACCGTTGCTGTAATTGGTCCTGTATAGTGTGCTGTTATTACCACAAAGGTTGTGGTCTAAATCCCACAGAGGCCAAACCTACGGAGGAAAATGTGCCGTCTTGATGGTGCAAAGTGCACTTTCGATATAACCGTCTTGAAAAATATTACTTTAATGCGATAAGATTAGTATTTTCAGTCCAGGGATGTGCCAGAGAAATCCACTCGCCTCCTTAATCGTTTGACAGAATGTGCAGCTCCTGCCCCTTGTAGGTTACTATAATGTAATTAAACAGTCGAAAACAATACATTTAATTCAAAACCTGTGGCCTGAACTGTTCTCTTTCTTTCTGTCCCATACTTTTAAACTGGTTGACCAAATTTAACTTCTGAAGGACGACTAATTTCAGCAGCGCCTCTACACACATCCCCAAATTCAAAACCCAAATGCTGTTTGAAAGCAGTTAGGAACGGTATGCTGACTGCCTCTTCATCAAAAGACCTCATGAAATATGTATCCTTCAATAATTTGATTCTTCAGCATTTGGCAACTGTAAATACCCCCCCACTGATTGAGTCCTGGTTCTTTTTATATTCATGCAGTATAGATGAGGTGAGACAAACAGGCCTGGACAAAGCGATAAAGAGTGAAACACAAAGACTCATTAACTATTCCATTAGAGATAAATTATGAATGGTGTCCCAATCAGTTTGAAGATGACACTGCTGGGAAAGGATCTGTACACATTTTAAACTAGCTCAGTGACACAGGAGGACACTGTTAGGTTATATGTCTGGAGGACAAATGCATGGAAAGAGGAGGAGGAGGAGGAGGAGGAGAGGAGAGGAGAGGAGAG
>NW_007577886.1:612318-640114 GCF_000690725.1 Stegastes partitus
GGAGGAGGAGGAGGAGGAGGAGGAGAGGAGAGGAGAGGAGAGGCCTACATACAGTACATACTGTATGCCTTTAAACTTGTGCTTTGGGGAGGATGTTCAAACATTTATGACTAATGAGTCAGAGCACTTGAGATTAGTGCCTCTGCAGTATCCACAGGATGAAACAAATCAAACTGGGGGGAAAAAGAATTCACAAATTCATGCAGAATCTCTTTTAAAGGTGAAAATCTAAAGAATATGAAGAGGCTTACCGCTGCTACTCCTCTACCCATCCGAATTCCCAACAAAACTCTTCTCATTTACATATTCTTCTGTTTCTGTTTTTAGTCCACGGAACGAGTATGAAACAGTGACTGAACTAGGGCTGGTCCGAGTAGTATTTTCTGTTCTGCGGATATTCGGAGCAATTAATGACGAATATCCAGGATAGTTCAGAGAGGGTCGGGGTTGAGTATTTGTTCCGATTGGGGCAGGAGTGAGCGGGCGTTTCCGCCATCAGCAGTCACAGTACTGTAACTGCAGTCAGTGGCGGCGGCGGCCAGAATTTGATATCCTGATTCCAGCACAGTGAACGAATAGTCGGCTATTCGGGTCCAGCCCTAGACTGAACACAGGCCATTGACACTGCATTGTAACTGCCAGACACCTAATTGCCATTTCCAAGCTGCAGCTCTGCTCTGATAAACTACTGGTTCTAAAACCGTATTGTCTACCAACTGACTATACTCAAAGTTACTCTATTTAAATGATCACTGACATAAAGTTAAAGGCGACAGGAAGTCTTGGTCTAACAGGTTCCTTCACGGTCAACTGTTTGTCTCCACATGTCAATCACATGCAGAGAGAGTCTTCTTCCTGAAGGGTGCAGTATTTGTATTTGAAACTACAGACACCAAAGCAGTCATGGTGAAATTACCCATCTTTTTTTGACCCCAAAAATTGAAAGAAACATTCTGGGGACACGTCAAACTTTCATTAATTTGCTAAAAAAGGGGGGCACAATATGAGACTTTTAAATTGCTTCTCCAAACATGATTCTGCAAGGCTTTTCATTAACGTAGCCACTCATTTATTATCGTTTTTAATTATCTTTTTAAACTGTTGCTTATTTCATCACATTGTTTTTTTCCTTGATTGAATGATTTTACTCCCCTCGTTGCCGTGTTTTAATTCTGGAAATAGAACACTATCTTTGCTTTCTAAAAAAAAAAAAAGTGCTGCATGGATAAAGTTTTATAATTATATCTTTTTAAAGAAACACAGAACAAACACTAAATGGCTGCTTTAATCTGGGCTTCCACAATGATGTTGCCATAGTAACATGCTCCCAGACATATGTCAGAAGCTGCACCGCGCTGTAGACCGCTGTCTTTGTATATGATTTGTTTCTGTGTAAATGTTTGTTGTTGTTGTTGTTGTTTGTTAAATCTCTTTAAAACACTCCAATGTGTTTTTGGATCTACTCACCATAAAAGTCACAAGAGGACCTAATGGAGCAACATGTGCCACATGAAAGCTGCTATCAATCAGTTTTTTTTCTCCTTACAGGTCGATGAAAATGATCTGATTGGATGACTCCTCCTCCAAATGTAACATAATTTGTATAATGACGTTAACCATTTTGACTCACTGTGGAACCCTGTATTTGTAATCCAATTTACAGGAATCTATACATATCCGATGTACGTGACAGGAAAAAAAGTAGAGACGCGAGAGGAGAAGCTAGGATGGGTGAATGTCTGCTGTTTTCCGACTGCTATTTTGGAACCACCAACATTGCTGCATGCTAATTTCCCAACACAAACACACTCGGTCGTGCACACACACACACACACAAACAACACACGGGATCCTGGCTCTTGCTCCTTCCCAGTAATGTGATTGTGAGCGCAAAGGCAGACGTCACAACATAAATCAAGCAGGAAATAAAAGCACTGAATCTTGCTCTACACAGACGCCCCAAGGGCAGGCGCACATACATGCTCACACACACAGCGTGTGGGCAGAGACACTAAATCACCACGCTTCCCCCCCCACAACCGTCCCTTTCCGTGACAGCAGCACACCATCAACAACGGTGGCCGATTTGAATAGATGTTGCATCCAAAAGTAGAGACCCCCAAACTGTTTGGTCGAGAAGTATCGATCGGATGTCTGCCAATGGTCAAGCGTTTGGTATTCATTTCCGAGTTTGTTTACACTGATAAAGAGGCAATAAATAACTTGTTTATCTACTTACTGTCACATAACCCCTTGGGATTGATGAGGGATGCCGGAGGTAAAAGAAAAATGAGGCGAGGAACGTGGTGTCACTAGAAAGCGCAAAAAAATGAATAAATCTGTCACGAGAATTTTCTTTTACAATCCGTCATTGTACTCCTAGAAATGGCATTTTTTAGATTTCGGTAAGCTGTGGCTTTTACATATGGTCAACTTTTCATATACAGCCAATAACTTTATGTCATTTCATTTGTTTGTGCAACTCCTCAGTTATTAATTTTTTTGCCTTCCTAAAACATGCACACTTTTAACCATAGATCAAGAAATTACACAGAAAGCGCTGCGTCTACTTACAGTATTTTCTGTTTTTAAAATGACTTAAAACCTGAAATTACCCAGAGCCATCACCAACCAAGCCTCTTTGATATTTAATCTTGATGTAGGGGATCAAAGTATCTACAACATCATTAAACATGTTCTACAACAGGGAAACAACACGAGTAAAAGAAATCATGAAAGATGAAAGGATGCTGCTGGATCAGTATGTGGCAGCAAAGGTCTTCTCAGGGTTAGAATATCAGTTTTATTCCTGCCATGTTTCACTGAGCGCTGAATACTCTTAATAACTACATTTCCAGGCGCCTAAGTATAGTTTCATTCTTTTTAAGAGTCGACACACTGGCTGCTCAGTGATGTGGGTCTTTAAGGTGTAATGTTTACAGTGTTCACAGCTGTAATTTAGTATGTAAATGTGACAATATTTGCTTAATGTGCTTAATTAGCGCAGAACATGACGCTGAGTTGAAGCTTGTGGGAACATCGCTTTTGCGTGATGTAGATGCAAACCAAACAAAAAAAGGAAATTGATGACCAAAACTTTAAACCTAAATCCTGAAATATCAAGCTTACAGTGGTCATGTCAGAGGAATAAACAGTCTAAGAACCATCAACATATACTGAAATAAAGGAAACTAGTCACCTGTTGGATTTAATTGTTGTTAATTGAACTTGTTTAGCTCATGCTGGGTCCAGTCATGGCTCTGATGTTGGGAGAGTCAATATATGTATGAATACTATATTTCTCACATTAACCACCACAACGTAGCACAGCTTGCTCAGTACATAGACTGTATAAAAGATGGACGTAGCTACCATGACTTCACTGAGAAAATGAAGCCAGGGTTTTGCTACTTCCTGGTTGACATCTTGGATTTTTGGAGCCAGTGACACAAAAATCGTCGGAGGGGGGCGGAGCCATAGGAGCAGCGATTGGTCAGACGGATTGAGAGGCGGGCCCTCTCTGCCCGCCCACATTTACCGCCTTCTGCTCGCTTCATCTGTATGGTCGCTGCTGACTGTCAATCAAGCCAGCCACGCCCCTTGCCCCGCAAAATGTTGACGATTTTTTTAAAATTCAGTATTGATTTATTTTCAGATTGGCCACCTGATCTCTGGATTTGACCATGAAAACTAATAAGAAAAAAATCCTGAGCTGTAGGAATGCAGTATTTCATGATCTGTGATCACTTCTTTTCCAATTCCAGTCTATGGGAGCCAGGACTTTTTGGAGCCAGGACTAGCGGACGTAGTGATATTGCAGGTTTTTGACACTTCCGGGTTGGCTTCATTTTTCAGGGCCGGTTGCTACGTCCATCTTTTATACAGTCTATGGGTCAGTATGAATGACAACTTAATTTGAATACTGGACAATGCATATGTGTTATAACGTCTCTAACATAATGTAATGAACTGCCATTAGGTTATTTGCTCTCATGCTGTTTCGTCACGTCAACTTGATTTGTTTCCTTTGTGAAACTGTTCGAGCAGACGTCACCACTGACTGTTGCTCCCAAACTGACTGATCTCTGTGTGAATCTATTTTATTGCATGCTTGATCCTAATAGAAGGAGTTTGTGTCAAATTCATTTCTAAACAGCACAAATGACATGAATATTAAGTAAGCTTTGCTGCTACTAATTGTTAAACAGTTAACGTAGCACCACTAATTAGCTGTGATTAATTATGAGTAAGAGTGCCTTGCTGTGGATATTTGACAGGCTGCGGACTGTGGCGCTAAAGGTAGGCGGGTGAGGTATTTCTGAAGGCTAGGAACACTGTTGTGTGGTCCAGGTGGCTGCTGCTATGCCTACTGGCTGCGAGACCAACCAGGGAGGCTCGGTTAGGTAACACCAGCTGAAGCTACGACTGCTCAGAGTTAGCCAGCAGGGCATTTGTAAGGGTTGAGTCGGGGTTAGATTGCTCATGCTTCTAGTATTAGGCTTGTACTTCATATCACTCTTGAGCTGTAGAAGTGTTTTTTTCTTCTCCAAAAAAAGCTGCTGTAGCTCTTGTTGCTGCTACAGATTGCCGTCAGAGATGTACAATCCCTCAGGAAACGATCTGTGTGCAACCACTGTTCACTATTGATCCAGTCAATCCAGCGTGTTCTTTTTTTCAGCGCATGTTACAGAGTTCGAGGAAATCTGAGACATTTTTCAAAAAACAGAAACAAAATGTTCGCAGAAATGTGAACCTCACGGCGAAGCTACAGGGATTGTAAGCAACTCACAAAAGTCCGTTGGATTTATTCTCTGGGAACCATATACATCTTGTAAATTTCAGGGTAATTAATGCTGTAACATTTAAGTGGTGGGTTTAATGACAAACCTGACCATGCTGCGAGTATGGGAAAAAAAAAATCCTTTCATCACCTGTTGCAAAACCAGATTATGTTCAGCAAGCCAAAGGTTCACATCAATACTGCTTTAAATATTAAATAGCTTTCACGGGCTATTAGCAATTATTTTAAATGTACATTTTCTTAAAGAGAAATAAGTTGCACATTCAAACACATTCATAAAATAAATAACGCCATTAAGGCAGACAAAGGCACATGGTTGAACGGACAAAACACAGCTCAATTTCCTTATTAAATGAGCAAATTAGGACGGCACATCATCCAGCGCAGAGTTATTATATCCCCTACACTCCATAAAGATCCAGTAATTAAGCCAGCTCCATCTCAGGATAATGATTCCTCACTGGTGAGGGAATGCCTGTGAAGAGCACGGTGTTGCCCTCCTCTTTTTAATCTGGCGAGAGGGACGGCGACGTGAACAGAAGCGGTCGGGGAAAATGATTATTTGAGGTTGTTAAACAGTTAAAACTTGCCACTCAGGTTGCTGACAGTTCTGAAGTTGCCATCTGTTTGTCTATATACAGTTGTAAGCCCTCCAAAGTCCCTCTCCATCTGACTCAGTCTCTACACCTGCCTCCTGGACTTCCATTCGCTCCAGCTCTATTGTTAAATCTCCCCCCTCTCCCCTCTTCTTCTTCTCTCTCCCCATCTCCACATGTATCTATCTGCCTCTCTTTTTCATAAAAGCCGACTCCAAACAGGGCGCTAAAGATTTCCGCAATACTACGGGGGATTCATTCCTCTGTGTTTCAAACAAACTCGCACACCTGTTGTCGAGGCTGCAGCTGATGACAGTAATGTGGCAGGAACATTGACAGACTGACAAGGATAATGACTGTGGAGGAACACACACACACACACACACTTAGATCACACACATGTGGGTGATGTATGGCTGATTTGTGACAAGGCTGGACCCGAGCGTTGCGGTCTCAATGTGATGATGAAAGCAAGGCGGCGGCGGCGGCGGCGCTGAGTGATGATGGTGATGAACGGGGGAGGTTATCGTCCTGCAGTGTCAAAAGTCAAAAAACACACACACACTCGTGCGAGCACACACACGAATGCGAGGACACGCAAACAGGCTGTTATTTACCGCGGTGATGTGAGAGCTGGAAGGAGGGAGTGCGTTTTGACACTTGGGAGGACAGCGTAGAATTAATGTGCCTGCATGTGTGTGTGTGTGAGCGAAAGGGAAGGAGAGGAAGACAAAGAATTAATGGTCACGGGAGAGCACAGCAGGCCAGCGGAGTACGATACAAAAACAGCTCTGATATTTATCATATGGACTCATGTGGGACCTTCACACACACACGCATAACGTTCAATCTGTTTTCTGTGTAAACCTAACGGAGTGGGTCAGCAGCAGAAACCTGTGCATTAGCTTTACCAGGGACCAACAGCAGTCGATTTAACCAAGATACCGAATCGTTTGTGCCTGTATTGCACTTTATTGTGATGCAGATTTACAGCAATTTTCAGGATTGCAGGTTATCTGAAGGAAACATTGTTCCTGCGTGCTGTGATGACGATATGTCACGCTGTGGACGGTACCAGCTGTATGTAAGTGAGTTCGCTTGAATGCAAAACAGTGGATGCATTCATGCAGAAACCTCCCAGGTAATTTGACTGGTGTGAGAAAAATCTCTTTCCATCTCTTACTTTTTTTTTTCCTTCCACCCTCCCACCTCTTCCCCCCCTCTTTAATTCCTCCTTTCATTATAAGCATGTATATTAATTTGCCCCATCGTTAAGGAGGCGTAGCGCCAGGAGAATTTGTAGTCGGAGTTCAGCAGCACTCCAATCCTTTGTCACTCTGTCACACAAAGCCCTGCCAAGGTCATTGCTATCTTTGCCACGTCTCTCTCCCTGCTTTACCTTTCTCCCCCCCTTCCTCCAACTTGTGTAGACCGTATTTAGCCCGACTGCTTCCCTCCTTTCGTCGAGACCTACTGGAGACATCCAGGGCTTTGCTTCCTCCCACACAAATGAACATACTTTGAGTAGGTGGAGGATTTGTTTTGTGTCTCCATTCATTAGCCAGCAAACTGAACACAATGTGGAAATAACCAATTCATCTAAATCACGTTTAGATACATTCCCTTATTGTGCAACCGGGACTGTGGAGGGTGGACAACTGACAGCAACATTTTTCTTTTTCGTGTTTCTCTTGATGTCAGCTCTTGACCGCTTTTGGCCAGGTCCGGCTCGTTTGCAAACCACGGCTGACTCAGCTTCCGTCCGGCCAGGCCTGCCCGGGATCTTAAAACTGTAGAGCTGGTGGCTGAGAGCCAGGTGTGAGAGTGTATCTAAGCCCTCGCCAAGTTATAAGTAAATGATAATTAGAGTGATAGCAATGTACCTTCTAAATGACCCAAGTTGTATTTTCAGTGTACCTGTGTATACCCTTGACAGCTACTGCACAATGATAGCTGCAGTTTGCTGCTCCTCCATTTTCTCCTTCGTAACATGTTGCATACATTACCTCCTGCTTTACAGCTCTAAATGCCTAAGCAATCAACCCCGTCTTATTGCACAACACTTACTCATTATCTTTCCCTCTGTACACTGCCACTTACTTTTAACCTTTTCCCTGAGTCTGCCTCTTCTCATCTTCCCTACAGAATAGCCAGCTTACCTCATTCTCTTTGTTCTGCTTCATAGTTCTGTCCCACCTATTCGCCATTCTTTTGCTGATCCATCACTCCTTTACCATGCCCTCATTCCCTTTCTACCAGTTTCCTCATTCACTCGTCTATCTCCTCCTCCGTCCCTTGCTTTTTGTTCCTCCATTCCCCATATCTCCATGTTCTCCTCCCTCTTTTGTACATACTTGTCTTCACATTGCCATCTCCTTACGCGTCACTCTACTCACTTCCCCCTCTCATTCTCTCCCACTTTCGCTGCTCAACGTGATGCCCCGTGTGACATCTAATCCAAGTAAACTCGCTCTGGCTCGGAAAGCCTTGCTACCCTTAAAGACGTGCACGTTTTTGCAAGTGAAAGAGACAAGGAGTGGGGAGGTTTCATTAAGACTGACTGATTTGATGAGACAAGTGCTTCAGGAACCATTCGGGTGCTTTGGGATTTTTGCATCACTTAAAACCAATCACTAACTTATTTCCAATCAATGTTCAACCTCTTACCTATTTTTTTTTTTGTTCTGTTTGAGAAATGCATTTTTATTCTAGTCGTCAAGCACCTGCTATTTTCAGATATAGCCGAATACCATGACAGATGTGTTTTCCGTCACAACAAAAACTGTTTCATCTTTACTTTCTTTTGTGAAATATAAATTGCAATTATGCAGTGAAAAACCTTGGGACCTTGATGGCTGTTGCCTGCTGGCACATTTAAGCAGTGGTGGTAACTTACAGTAACTCAAGGTCACAAAGCATTCATGCTCTATTTTCAGCATATCAAACTGTAGACAACAAGCAAACACAGTCGTCCTGAAGAGCAGTGCTCGACCACAACAATCAAACCCTCCACTTTCAGCTGCATAACCGTGCAACCAGTGGACTACATGTGCTAGCTTAACATCTAAGTCGCTTGCTGCTAACTTCCTGTTTTTGTGTTTGCCACTCTGCACTATCAAACTGGCATGATGGCCTTGCAGAGCAGATCAACGCCTCTGCCAAGGAGTCGAACTGCAGTTTATATCCATACCTGTCTTGACTGATATATGATGAAGAAAATAGCACACCTCTTGCTACAGACACCCCCTACCCCTAGTGTCACTCATTATTCCATTACCACTGTGATTGCTAATTCCCTTACCTTCTTCCAGACTCCTCATTCTCCTACTCTTGTAGATTAATCGTAGCAACTGGACTTGCTTGAGTTTCCTGAAGACGT
This sequence comes from Stegastes partitus, assembly GCF_000690725.1. Taxonomy (NCBI): domain Eukaryota; kingdom Metazoa; phylum Chordata; class Actinopteri; family Pomacentridae; genus Stegastes; species Stegastes partitus. Next base: position 621,095 of record NW_007577886.1, read on the forward strand.
TCCCCCTCTCATCCAAGAGGCTTCATCAGTTCTGACTGACTAGTTGGGAGTTCCCGATACTTAAATCCTTAAGGATCCTTTAACACCTGAGTTTCGGTTTCAATTTGGGGTTTGTTGCTCCTCCCCCTCGTTAGTGCTCCCCCTGCCACAGTGGGGTTCGTTAGGGTCTTTTGTGGCTATAGGTGTGGATGTGGTTTCATCTTCCTGGGGAGAGATCTTAGGACTGAACTGTAAACAGGTGAGAGGTGATGCCTCAGACCTCCACCTCTGCTGAGGGATGGTCTTTCTAGTTTGACATAGATGGCTTCTTTCACTCCTCTCTCAAACCATCTGTCCTCCCTGGCTAACATCTGTACGTTGTTGTCTTCAAATGACTGTCCTTAAGATGCAGGTGGACTGCTGAGTCCTGTCCTGAGGAGCTGCTCTTCTGTGCTGAGCCTCATTCTCTTACCATTTGTTGTCTATCAGACCACTTGATTCAATCACCTTTTGTTCTCTTACCTCCTGTCATGATTAGCAACCATATAGGTTGGTAACCGGACTCCCGATTCAACCACCTTTTGTCAATTATTCTCTTACATCCTGTCATTGATTAGCAACTATATGCTAACCACTATTGACTTGGGTATTTACATACAGCTCCTCCCTGCCCTCTGACATACCCTATAAAATGTGTAACTCTGCAAATGTTCTTGCCTTCACAGACTCATGCTCTGTGTCGGTGAGCCCACTGTATACCGGAATACTAATAAACACCCCACTATAGCAAACTTTGCATGAGGACTGTGGGTAAAAGTTAAATTTCTTGTAAGTGTGGAAGTTTACTAAGAGAAACAAGAAACAGAGTCCTCGTTGCAAGTTGTTGCCATGAGAGGAGAAGATGCTTCAGATACGTATGTTCCTTCAGAAAACGTTATGAATTACGTTTAGTGTCTTGTCTATCCCAGACGTGCATTCAGCAAAACTTACTAATTCAATAATCCTGAAGAAATGCTCTCTCATCTTGCCTGTACGACTGTGTATGTACAGCACAATGACAATATCCTTGATTTGATTTGATTTGGAATTTGATTTGAATTCTCAAACACATATTCTTTACATGCATCTTCAACCAGCAGCACATAAGATCTTTAAAATCTCCACAGTTTCAGGGTTTGCATCAGCAGCTCCATAACTGATCAAATGTGAACTACGGGCAAAATCTTGACTTCTGTTCCTGAGCTATGGCAAAAAAAAAAAAGTTGCAGAACATAATAATGGGACAATGAAACAGACCTTTGACTTTTAAAATATATATATTATCAATTCACAATTTTTGTTCAACTTCAAATTTGTGTGAAATTTTGTCGTAAATCTTTCGAATTCCAAAGTTATGTCCCAAAAAGTTTTTTCCGTTCGGTCACAGTGACACCAAATTCTAATTTCTTCCTCGTTGAGTCAAAGTGAGCTTTTGTGCCAGATGTAATGAAACTCCCTCCAGGCGTTCCTGATTAATCACGCTCATAAGAATGGGACGAACATGAGATCACCGCGACCTTGACCTTTGACCACCAAAATCTAATCAATTCATCCCCCAGCGAGCATTCGTGCCAAATTTGTACAAATCCCCTCAAGGCGTCGAGCGATGCTGCATGTACAAGAATGGGAAGGACAACCCAAAAACATGATGCCACAGATGTCGCCGCCACTGAGGCATAAAAATTGCGAGCGTAGCAAAGTGGGCCTCGACATGCAAAGAAACATCTGTATTTTCCTTTAGCGCTGTCAGTGGATTGTTTTTGTCAAATAAAGTGTAAGCAGAGTCGGCGGCTAAAAATATACAAATAAAAACATAGGAGCAACTAAGAGATGTGAGACATTAGAAGAGAGACTAAAAAAATAAAATAAAATAAAAACCTGAAAGAAAGATAGAGAAGGCAGAAATACAGAGGATAACAACAATGAAAGAGAAATAAAGTCTTACTCTTTCATTTTGATAAAAATGTAAACACATCAAGCCATATGGGAACTGAACCCCTCAAATCTGCTTTTAAAGCAAGAAGCTCGTCTTCCTGAGCACCTTGAGTCTTAAGCTCGCTCTCCTGATTAATGCCGAACATTTGGGAGGATTTTGCCTGAAGCGCTGGTAAGAGGCTCCAGATTTGTACACATCATAAATGTCATATTATATTTCAGGGAAGGACGGATTTTCTCTACGATCCCCCCACCCTCCACTCTCTTGCCCTCCTTCCCCTGCAAACTGCATGTCTTCAGCATCTTCAGACATTTATATTCCTCCCGTGGTCCTCTTCAACCCCATGCTATCAAATCCTATCCTCTTCTCAATTCCCTATGGTTACGACTCTAAAACTTCTGAACTCTCCTCCCCCTTTGTCTCTTTCCCTTCTTAGCTCTCTCCTCTATCACACCGCTCTCCTTCATACTTTCCTCTAATCACACACTTTCTCCCTCTTTCATCTTTATCCTTCCATCACAGGCTTGTTCCCCGCATCATCCGCGCATACACAAACACTTATTTTCTATCCTCACCTGTTATCCCTGCGGCACTTCTATCCTCTCACCGCGCATCATTCCATTCTTCCTTTCATTCCCCATCTACCCACCAGCTTCTTTTATTGCTTCTTTCATCTCACCTTAACCATTTTGTCTCCTCGCCCACTGGCTTTTAGTGAAAACCTCCAGTTCCTCCTTGCCCCCCCTCCACCCCTACCCCATGCACTCATCACAGATTCTGGAGTTCTGTTCATCATTATTCAAGTAACTCAGCAGCTCAGTCGCGCTCACTCCTTAGAGCACATTCCCAGTTACCAGTGCACAAATACTAGCAGAAGAAAGCAAGGAGGAAAAAACTAATACAAATGAGCATACAGACACAAACATGCACAAACACAGAGGATCACTGGTGTTTGTCTCATAAATAAGCTTCTCCAAACCTGGTGGCTAGCAGAGATATGACAGGTCTAAACAACCCCCGACTGTGTGTGCGTGCCTTCTCTATTTCTTTCTCTTTCATTAACTCCGTTTTACTCATTTGTGCTTCGCTATTATATCCGTGAAGCAAAGCCGGCACCACTGATGTTGTCCTCAGTTTCCCTCCATGAGATCCTCTTTATCCCCTTTGTCTATTCATTCATCTCTCCCTTTCTGACTAATCAAACGTCCTCTCTTCTGCCCTCGCCATCCCTCCATCTATATACTCTTTCACCCTCTATCCAGCGGTCTCTAGCCCACATCTCCCCAAGGCCTTCCCTCAGTACACCACCGAAAACCTTCTGTTCCGAACCTGCGCTCGTCTCGCTCGTATTCATTAGGTTAGTAATATGCACACACACACACACACACACACACACATGCTCATTACCAGCAGTGAGCAGTGAGTCAGTTAAAAAGTCATAAAGAGCATAATAAAGCTCCTTCATCTACAAACCTACACAGTAAATTCCCAAGAGCGAAATGAGCGGTGTCAAAGTACATCGACTCTTTTCGGAGTTGTTAGAACAACAGCGAGTAAAACGCCCCCCAGTGTTGTTAAAAAAAACTATTTTAAAGACGCAGTGTTGGGTTTACTCTGGACGGCCCCTCCGACTGCCTTCTCATTTCAAACCCAGAGGATTTTTATTTATTTTTTTACTCGGTGTCAGTCCGGGTCCTCCGTCAGTTGTCAGAATTGACAGAGTGCATTCCCGGCCGTATCATATATTTTCAGAAATGCATCGTAATCTGTTCATTTTGCGAGAGAGTAAACATTACTTCTGACAAGTAAAAATGCCGTTCAGTGCGATGCAGCTCACCACAGCGCCAGCGAAACTACACATTAATTTGAAGTCTGAGTTGAAGTCGAAGCTCGCTGAGAAGCCTTTTCTATTTCAATCCCGCTGTGCATCAGGTGAAGGAATGTATGCCAGATGAGTTGTGACCTTGTTCTTCAGCGACCGATTGGCGATGTGAGCGGTACGCAGTAATTGGTACAGATAAAGCTAAATACATATTCAAACGCTTCGAATCCCGTTAATCCCATCCATGCCTCAGCGTATTATGTTTCTGCATTTAATGGTAAATAATCCACTTTTAATTTAAACAAGTGTTTGTTGTCGTTCACCCTCTCACAAGTGTTATAATGATCGTGAGAGTAGGACTGGAAACTACGCCTGGGGGATTAAAACTATCCAGAAGAGATGAAAACAGGCGATCATTATTTGGAGGTAACACTGGTTAAATCCAATTTTACAGTGTTATTATTACAAACAGCTACTTCCTCTGTCACACATTTCTCTTGAACTGGCAACAACTAAGAAAGCCACTTTGTAGTTAAGTCAAATCCAAGTTGATTAAACGTCCGTGGTTGTTAACAGTACTGATAATAAGGTATTTGAAATGCTAGTTAGCATCAAGAGGAGGATTATCTGGTAAAGACAGGACCAAAGAGTCCAAAGATGAGAGCAAGAACACCGACATCAACAGATGAAGAGCTGATGTTTTCTATCTCAACATGGTCTTTGTCCCACAGCACGTACTCTTCAACTTGTCACAGGTCTTAAAGACGTGATAAATATCTGGCAGATGCAGTGTAATAGTGTCTTTCAGTGGCAATGTAACTTAATATTGTTTTAGACAGTGGGTGAGTTTTGTTGTGATTCTCAAACAGCAAACTTAGTTTGGCCCTGACATTCTAAAACTGTCATCCCAACATCCCCACCACAGGCAGAGCAGGATTTTGTTTGGATGTTTGTACAGGATGTACCAGGCAAGTTTCTGGAGAGGTGGCCGATAACATTCGAGGGAAAGATCATCCAACAATGCAGCTTCCCTTCTGTCACTGAGCTGGAAGAAACCCTGTTTGGCAGATGATCCTTCAGACGATAGCGCTGAACTGGAGGCGCATTTCTGTTTGGCACCTCGTACCACGACATGTTCACGCAGACCACAACATAGATGTTGGCAAAGTCAAGCACGGTCCACATGTTGCTGAAGCAAACCTGTGTTGCAGTCTCTCCGCTATCAGGAAGTGCTGTGTGTGAGTCAAGCTGACTTCACTAACTCCAATATGATCGTTAGGTTTACTATTAGCTCGACTGGAAAAATGCTTCACCTTATATGTGCTCCGGCTTGGATGTGTGTCTGTGTACTTTTTTGGGAAACATTTAAACACCAAACACACTGAATATATTGGCCAGCAGGCTGACCCGGATGTTAATTTACAGCCTGATGTGGCAGCTAAATCGATTAGCATTGCAGGAGAAGCAGTGGCAATTAAAGTGGAAGAGGCAGCCGCAACATCTGCAACGTTGGGAACGCCGTAAAGAAGCAGTCTGGATATGTAGCGTTGCTGTTTTACAACTCAAGGCAGCTGGAATAAGCCGCTACTACTTTAAATAGTGTTTCATCTATGAAGGAGGTGTTTTTTTTAAAGAATATTAGTGTGCAGGTCTAGCTTATTCATTTACACTGCTAAATTGGGAACCTAATCAAACAAACACTTTGAGGAACAGAAAATGATTGTGGCTGTTAAAAAGGTATTTGACAGTAAATGAAACAAAAATACGTGTATTACTGATAAGCTTGCATATGTACTATTTTTGGAAAACACTGAAAGCAATTTTTTAAAGCCCCAAAAAGTTGTCAACGTGCACAAACCCAGACACATGCCCAAGGAAAGAAGGTATGCATGCATGATGCTCCGTACTTTAAAAGTTTTTCTTCCCTTTTTTTTCGGTAGAAAAAAAGATGCCTTGCAGATTTTGCTTTTTCATGATGATTTTAAACTGCAAATCCCTTCAGGCTCTATAAAGGATGTACATAAATTAGGGAACTAGTTATTTTACATTAAGGAATTCCCCCCACAGTTTTTTAATCCTCTTCAGTTAATATTTATTTGTGTGCTCTTTTCCCATGCACAGGACATCAAACATTGCGTTTTAATTCAATACTCGAGCCACTTGATCTGGAAGTGTTTGAGACAAAGGGACTTAAAATTCCTGTGTTCAAACACTTGACTCATGATACCACAGTCCTGGACACTGGGGATAATCTTGGCTTATGTAGCCGGTTTGGGTTTGTGGAGTCATTTGGAGCTCAATACTGCTCGTTTGTGTTTTGAGACCGACTGCAAACTGCTCAGCGAATATGATGCTGGTGTCCCGTTTATGGTGTGAAGCACGTCCATGTCTTAAATTCACTTCAGTACATCAACACAGCCGACATGTTGTTTCTTGTTTCCGTTCGGTAGTATATTTAGAAAAACTTATTAAATGCTCAATAACGTGCTGGTAGAAGACATGCTTGCGGCCATGGCTACAATCAGCAGAGAACCAGGCTGCCAAGGGTGAAGCTGTTTGAGGAAAGTCATGATTTATGGTTTTAATTCATTTCGGTCTTGATGCCTATTGCGTAATAAGCCCTTGTTATTTGGTGATTTAGAACAGACGGATGATAAGTACTGGCATCTTTCACTTTGGCTTCTACAGATTGTGAACACCGTGTTTTTTACCAGTCCTGTCAGAAGGCATTACCATTTACCTTCAGCATTTAATCACAGATCATCATCAGCGCTTTAGGCATTTTTCTTTTTTGTCCCTTCATGACACACACAGAGTAAATTTAACACCAATTCTGAGCTGGACCAAATACAGTCATGACTCAATAATCCAACCCTTAACAATCCCAAAACCTTGCTATCCAACAGGTTTTTAGGAAAAACAAACAGAACGCATTAAAAACAGCCTTAACATACTGACAGCCTTGGATTCTGACTCCGACATGACATTTTATGTCACAAATAAGGATGACGGCGTATTATCTGACTGAACAAGCCGACAGATCGGTTACGTTTGGATTTAATGCTCAATTTGGATTTCTTTGCGAAATCTGTGTGGGTTTTTTTGCGAGTTCATTCCCATTTCCAATTAAATGCGACTTGTATGTGATCTGCTGTGTGAACTTCATACGACCCAAAAGTGTCCCGCATGCACAGAAGAGGACACAACGACGTCACACACAGTGAGCGTGCTCAGTGTTTAAGGAAGTAAACATGGCTGGTAACAGTGGAACGTAACTGCCCCTCCCCAGCCGCCGCCAATGGTGGAAACAGAAGTGTGACCGCTAACTAAACTGGCATCAGCTGCCAAGTACTGCCTGTGCGCTCCATCCACTTCCACCCCGTTGGAGCGCTCCCCTGGGTGGAAGTGCCCCCACGACCGCGCTGAATATTCATTATTAATTGGGCCCAAATATCCGGAGCCCAGAAAGTGCTATTCGGACCAGCCCTATAACAACTATGAACAATAAATATTAACAACAAATGAGCCTTCAAGCATCAAGCCCTCCTTGTATCTCGACCTCCGTCTTGACAATCCGACAGCCTTGCTATCCGACATAAAAGAAGGTTTTACATTTAGTGTCGGATTATCGAGTCACGACTGAATACAAAAAAGCAGTATTGAACTTAAATCTCACAGTTTTACTTTACTGCATTATTTAGTGTATTAGCAATAGGCAGTCCTGCTGGTCATACAAGCAAACCAAAGACACACAGACTTACTTGCTTATGCGCACACATACTGTTCATGAAATTTAAAAAATAAAGCTACACAGACCGCGATTTCATGCGGGGCCAAACGGTAATAATAGGCTTCTAATGAATGCTAGTGATGTTCATTACAGGGACGATACATCAGGGAAGGCTGGCAAAGCGGTGGTATGTGTTGTGAATATCCAGGATCAGGATAGAATTCATAATTTATCATAATAAAAAAAATATGTAGTCACACACAGGATTTAAACACATAGTAGACTTTGTAGTGCAATAATGAGCTAATGTGAAGGCATGAGAAGCAACGTAATCAGCCTTTTTAATGTATGTTTTAATATTCACTGTGTCCATATGAATGCATGATGTATCACATTACTAATTAATCATGGAAAGGCTTGGGTAGAAATAGAGATTATTTTACTCTGGCAACATAGAGGATCAATGATTCACCTGTTACTTCTGCAGATGTTGTCTTTTAAACAGAAATACACACCGAGCACTAATTTCTGTGGAATGCTGTTTGAGAAGAGTTGAAGAAAAGTGCTGCTATTCATCACTAAGTTTCACTCAGTGAGGACGATTTAATGAATTTCAGAGCTTAGTGCATAAGCCCTACACAATTTCCCAGGCAATCAAGCAATAATTTCTGCTGTCAAACCTTGTGTGCAAAAAAATCAAGGCTTAACGGGACGGAACAACCTGTTCGAGGAAGGTGCTCAAAAATCTAAAAAAAATAAATAAATTAAGACGTTTTAATTAAGGAAATTCACCATTAAAATTAACCTTTAAAGTAATAATCTGGCCCTTTTGAGAGAAGATAAAGTAGGCTAAACAAAAATTTGACACAGCGTTTCCAGTGTTTTGTCGCCACAATCTGTTTTAGCAAAAAAGGCATGCGAGCGATGAATGATGCCGTTTTAGTGAGTGGAGCTTTCTCTTGATAGCGATCACTGACTGCTGCTGGTTCTTTTCAGGTAATCTTTTTTTTGCAGGTTATCATGTATGCACGCACACACCGATTCAAGCAGAGGCACTCGCATCAGGCTGAGCCAGGAGCTGCCATACTGCCAGCCAAACAGCTAGCCAGAGGAGTTCATTTAAAAGCCAGCACGTCAGCAGAACCTCTCCACACACACACACACACACGTACACACACATAGCTCCAAGTGGCTGTTGTTTTATTCATCACTACAGTAAGGTAGGTGGCCCTCAGGATCCAACACCCACAGAGGAGTGCATATGAGGTGTAAGTGGCAGGGTGCATGTCTGTGTGTGTGCATGTGGGTTGTGTTTACAGTCCCACACTTGTGAAGAAATGTGAGTGATTTGATGTGAGATTTAAAAGGCATTTCAAATGAAAAGGGGGTTTCGTCATCATTTTGCACAACTGAAGCTGTTGTTTTGTCATTTTATCAGTCAATGACATGGGCAGAAAAGCAGAACGCTATCACAAACATGTACAGGTACACTTAAAAACCCTGAAAAAAGTACAGCTGTGACTCGATAATCCGACCCTTAACAATTAGAAAATCTTGCTATCCGACAGGTTTTTAGGAAAAACGAACGGAACCCATTAAAAACAGCCTTAACATACCGACAGCCTTGGATTCCGACTCCGACATGACATTTAATGTCACAAATAAGGATAACGGCGTATTATCTGACTGAACAATCTGACAGATTGGCTACGCTCAGACTGCAGCACTTAATGCTCAATTTGGATTTTTTTGTGAAATCTGACTTTTTTGCGAGTTCGTTCACATTTCTAATTAAATGCGACTTGTATGTGATCTGCTGTGTGAACTTCATACGACCCAAAAGTGTCCCGCATGTGCAGAAGAGGACACGACGACGTCACACACAACGAGCATGCTCAGTGTTTGGGGAAGCAAACACGGATGTTAGCGGTGGAGCATATCTGCCACTCCCCTGCCAACGCCGATGGTGAAAATAGAACTGTGACCACTAACTAAACCGGCATCAGCAGCCAAGTACTGTCTGTGCGTTCCGGCCACTTCCACTCCATTGGAGCGCTCAGACGGGGTGGAATTGGCCGGAATGTGCACAATTGCACCGGTCAATTAGGTGTGAAATCCAGCGATGCGTAGTGTTCTAACAATACACTAGTTATCATAACAACTATAAACAATAAATATTAACAACAAATGAGCCTTCCAGCATCAAGCCCTCCTTGTATCTCGACCTCCGTCTTGACAATCCGACAGCCTTGCTATCCGACATAAAAGAAGGTTTTACATTTAGTGTCAGATTACTGAGTCACGACTGTATGCATCTTTTTGAGTTTACCCCATGAAGCTTTATACAAATCCATCAAGTTTGAAAGCATATTATCTTCTTTTTTTAAAAATGCCCAAATTGCACCATTTACCAGAGCCTCAAACTGTGAAAATGCTGCTATTTCATCAAGATCCCTTTAGTCTACATGTTTCACCAGATTCTCTAAAACCCAAAAACATTCTACCATCCTTGACAAAAGCGTGAAGCCATTAGTGACTCAGCTCTGACCAATGGTCCCATCACAAAGATGCATGCTGGAGTGCAGGCTGAGTTTACAAAACAAAAATGTAGGTGGTAAAATATCTTGTAAGTATAGTCTTCATTTCACTAGAACTGCGTCATACTGTTAGCCATGGCTGTGTTGTTCCAATAGAAGTGCAGGACTTCATATTGCAGTGAAAACAAAATAAATAAAAAATGAGTAAGTAAAAATGTGACAGGAAAAAGGAAAAAAAAAAAACGCCCAGAAATGACTGTGGGTTCAGGGGGTTAAGAGCGACTTACAGTAATGTGTGTATTTCAAATGGAGTTGACTGATAAAAAGATTCTGTTAAGAGCAACCAACCTGTCAGAGAAAACACAACACTTCTGGAACCATTTACAAGCCTTATGCAGGGATAAAATCAAAACATTATTTGACATTTTAGGCCTTTGACATTTCCACAAGAAGAAAACACTTGTCGAGCACTGACGGCTAACTGTGCCGTAAATATCCAGCTACATCAGGTAACAAGGAAAAAACCTGAATTGTAAGCGCCATGTGGTATAAAATGAAAGCTTTTATTTATTGAAAAGTAGGAAACACGGGTAATTAAATATGAACCATCTGATGTGAGATTATAATGTTGTCGGTAAAAATTTGAAGCATCCACATAATTATGTAAAATACGACTGACCTTGGTGTACCGGTTGCATTCGAAGCAGCTTTCCTGCTCAATCAGGAAGTCATGTCATCAAAACAAAACCGGAGCTTCTCGAACAGTTAACACTTTGTTGTTTTCTGTGTACTGATGATAGTCTGCTACATGACAGGCCTGGTGTATCACTGAAGTAAAAAACTGCAACGGAGGAAGATAAGATGATTGTAGGTGTTGTAAATTACGACAATATCCAAGCCCTCCGCATTAGTTGCATGAGCTCCATTTATGTGCACAAGTATTAGATCTCTGCACCTAATATAATAAAAGAAATACACATACTTTTATTATCATCACCTGGCAGATGGTTTCCTATTACCCAGGTAGGCAAATCAGCCATGAAGTGGAACATTCAAGCGAGGGTCAAAATCAGGCCAGTAATCTGTATTTGCAACCGCCCAGACAACACAAAAATGAAATAATGCAATCTCCTCTCACCTCTTTAGAAAATACAAAGTGTGTGAAAGTATGTATGTGTGTGTGTGTGAGTGTTTGGTGGGTGTTGAAAGACAAGAGAGGAGGAATGCTACAGAGGAGTAATAAAGCCTAATCCTAAAATGTTCCATTTCATCATTTAGGAGATAATCATGTGATACACGCTGGTCTTTCTGAAACTCAGCCCCATGAATAAAAATAGCCGCTGAAAGCAGTACTGAGAGAAAAAAGAAATAAAAAATAAGCACCCTGCAACAATCGACAGAATTATGTTGGAAGCATATTCATTTAGAGATTAGTGTATTTCCAAAGCAATCTGCTATGCACCGCATGCAAATTAGTCCAGGAGGTTTGCATTTAAAATTCTGATCTGCTTTAGCAATCTGCGTGGAGTCCAAGTTTTCCATCACATTCCGATTTAGTGGTGGGGGGGAGCTTTGATAAATTCCTTGACATATTAACTAGAAAAAAAATTCTAATTTATTGCAAATGATTCCCCTTTAACTCGCCTTGTAAGAAGATCTAAGCTTGGCAAAGATGGTCAGCAGAGTTGGACGTCCTAGTGAGAAGCTGTGGAGTTCTATTTTTTATTTTATTTTATCTAGTGTCCATTAGAACCAGAAGGCAATGTGCAGAAAAATAAGAAGTGACTGTGAGCAAACCAACCTGCAAGAACACATTTAAATAGTGGTGTGTCTGATGGAGCTACTTCTTAATGTTTTTGCGATTATTTGCATAGTTTTATAGGATACAGACCCTCTGATGCTACTTCTAGTTCAAACAGTGACACACTTCAATAGAAATACACTGTTGTGCATTGCTGGACAAAAATCTTCTTATTTTAAACTCCATTATACTACTGTCAGTTTAAAGCACAAGTTGTCTGATCTGCACACAGACAAACTGGACATCTCCTGTTAGAAAGGTGGTTCTGTAGACCAGCAGTCCCCAACCTTTTTTTCTACGGACCGGTTATGGCGCACGCAACAAAAAATAACAGTTTTTTCTATTAAAAAGTTTCATACATGAATAAAATTACTTGCTAAATATGTGTTTTCTCTTTCTTCCGTCTCAGTATCGAGTCTGTCAAGCTTTCCAAAGAAGCTCTCCTGAAACTATTTTGGCGGCGGTTAGACTGACGGCTTGGTTTAACGGCCGAGCATGAAAACTAATAAGAGTCAAGCACAGACAGATGTGACAGGAAGACGAGGTAGTCATTTTTCAAAATAAGACACCCTGCAGACTCCGTTGGAAATAAAAATAAACCAATAAAATGTTTTTTTTCCCTTCTGTGCGGCCCGGTACTAAATGACCCATGACCTGGTCCCAGTCTGCGACCCGGTGGTTGGGGACCGCTGCTGTAGACTATTGGGTTTTCATATTGAGTCTCTCCTGGGAGCAGCACAGTCCCAGAAGAGCGTATGCTATAAGTAGTATACGGATGCTTTACTCAACTGAAGTCATCAGTTTGGTCAATTCGATTATCTGTTCCTATATCCAGCTTTTAGGTTTTTTAACTGATTCTCAAAATAAATTAATTTAAAAATACTCTACTTTGACTCTGATTGCTCTCTCTATCTGTAGTCACCACTCTGTTGTGCCAATCGGTTACAAGTTAACTGAAGGATAGACGTCGAAGAGTTAATTTTTTAAACATATGAAAAACATTTTCTTTAAAAACCCATACATAAATAGTGAAAGCAAAGAGTTTTGTGTTTGATTTTTACATTTCCACACTGAAAATGTATAGCAGTTCTATACTGGTATAGATTCCAACCCTGAAAAACACACATCTGCCGACCCCAGGGCCTATAATTTGCCCCAGAAAGCACAATAATTACTGCGTTTTCTGTCACTGATAAGAGACAAACAGCTCCTCTCCACATTCGCCTACGTTCTTTACAGAATAACTGTGAAATGCTGAATACAACATACAACAAACAGCTAGATGAAGTTACTGTTTTGTATTTCTATGGTTCAATATTGACTCTTATGATCCAAGACCAGTCGTTGCATTCAAGCCTTTTCTCAATAAACACATTGTATTTGTGCTAGATGTACGGTTACTAGCTGTAAACAGCGCTGTTTGGGCTGCATGGCGTGCACAATCCCATTTTTGTGGACATCGCGTAATCACGACATGAGCAAGAAGGTTATTTTAAGTCTAAAAGTGACAAAAGATGGCTGCTACACTAGACGCTTTGAATCCCAACAGCCCCATAAACTGGGATGTGGATAGATGGTGGATGACAGATCCACCACTGTCTGTGGTGCTGACTCTGGATATCTCATAGCAAATTCAGAACGGCATCTACGAGAGCAAAAAAAACGACATAAAAACTGATCTGAGCTCTGTTTGTGTTTGCTGAAGAGATTATCCGCGGCTATCAGATATGAAACGGTGGAAGTGGAAGGAACAGTATGTGGTCTCGACTTTATTCATTCTGTCCCTTGTGAGCGGCTAACGCTAGCTAGCCTGCTGTCTGCAGATATTGAGCTGATGGCGTGTCAACACAATGATGATGAGACGAGTTAGGAAGCAGACTTGGTGAGCAGACTTGCCTTTTCTGCCCTGTCTGGGTCCAAAGCGATAATTAAAGTGGATGTGCTGTACTCGCAGCATCTGGTCGAGTCCATGCATAGCTGTAAGGGGTACCGCTTGTTTTTTTTCTTTTTAATATCCCTAATGATGACTCCTTTGCAAGCATTGCTGGTCTTCTATTATTCTCTCTCAATGCTTTTGCACAAATAGGCCTAAAAAATATATGTAGATATGCAACATATTGGATTTTGTTGGAAAATAAATCCATCGCCCAACCAAGAAATGTGTTCACATAATTTCATCTCCAAGGGCACAAAAGCCTCGCTACCTCGCTGGATGTCAAAGAAATTTATGTTCCCAGGATATATTCGGAGAAAATAAAGCAGTCCAATGATTGGTTTCTATTCACACGATCCCATCAAGATGCATTATGGTTTTAATTAAATTTAATTGAATACAAATTGCCTTGAGATAAGAAGCTATTACGCACTCTATGTTAAAAAAAAAAAGTTGTTTGAACCAACGCATTTGTACCAGATAACAATAACATGTAAAGTAGATTTTTTGTGTTTCACTTTTTGTCGCCTTTTCGATCAAACGTCTGTTTTTTCAGTAGCCAACAGCGTCCTGCTCGGTCCGTCCTTCTTTTCCACGCTGTCAGTCCAGTGAATCTGTCTTAGTCCACAACAATGGCAAGCCATCGAGGATGACAACAAATAGATAAACACATCATAAATTAAGTCCAACAACTGACAGGCTTTTGGGTATTACGGGCTAGACAATCAAAAATATTCTGATCTTTTCCCGCATCTGCCATCTACCAATCCATCCATTATGTGTAATTATTATCTAGACTGCACTTTCTGGACCTTTTGTTTGATTTTGGATTTTTTTTTCTTCACAAGGCCCAGCAGCGTAGAAGTGCAGTAGCAGCAGATAATCAATTTGTGCCCTCCACAAGACCCCATTTCCTCCATTTCTACGCCTCCCTTCAAGAAATGTAATTCCAATTAGCGGCTAATTACGGAGGATTACAAAAGCACGACATCTGTGTCTTTAATTAACGAATCAATTAACTAACTGTAAGGGACAAAGTGTTCAAGTGTGTCTACTTTAGGTCTTTCTGGACGGAGCCACTTCACAGACAGGATGAGACGGGATTCACATTTATTGTGACTTTGAAATTAAACAGGCACCAGTGACAAATATAATACATATTCTATTATCCTAATCAAACATCTTCTCTTTTTTTTTTTTTTCACAGGGCTTTTAAACATCTCATTTGTATGCAAAACTATGAATTACATGATCTGGCCAAACTTAATGGGGCTGCTGAATGCCATAGTGCAGACACAGTGCAGGAGCATTGACGTATGCATTACCCACATGGAGGAAGGTTGGACTGAACCTCTCCGCAATCGATAAGCTGCATGTGTCGTAATGATTTCCATTTTACAAACCTACTATCCCTCATTTTGCCCTCTGTGTTGTTCGGCCTCTCCCTGTGCAACACTGAACTTGAACCGCAATGCATGATGGTGAGAAAGCGCCGGAATAGAGGTACTGAAAGATAAATGGAGAGAGACTAAGATGAAGGAAGGAGAAATATTGACGCATGACCTCGGAAACACTTTAGACAAGCACGAAACTCAAGAGTTGATCTTCTTAATTTCTTCTCCTACAACCTTGCTTAGTTGCTTCGTTCCCTCAACACCTTCTCCTCCTTTTATCAAGATCAGAGCATCAACACCAAAACATGAGATATGGTGGAAAATGGTGACGTGTCCCTTAAATTCTTAATATATCACTAACAAAATCACAATCCTGATTTCTGCTGGTCTAATGTCCACTCTTTGTGTTTCTTACTGGTTTCTGTCAGTAGCGGTTTGTTCCACACTTCCACCATGAAGGCCTGATTTATTTCCTGTGAGCAGTTAATGTGGAGATGTGTCTGCTCACTGGACTCTGGGAAAAAACACTGATGTGTGCTCTAATCGGACATGTCTTTAATTGGTGATTTCTGGTAATTGGTGATTCTAATGAACTTCTCCTCTGCAGCAGGTGACTCTTGGTTCCCTGATCCTGGTGAGACTCAGTCTTATCACGATGCTTTGTAGTTTTTGTTACTTCACTAAAAAGAACCTTTCAGCGTTCTTGACATTTTCCAGATTGACTGTCTTTTATGTCTTCAGTTAATGATGCACTGCTGCTTCTCTTTTCTAAGGGGAACATTTTATTTACCTTTTTTTTTTCTCTTTTTACAATAATGTGGACCATTACAGTAGTCAAAAGAATGTGTTGCATTTCAACACAACCTTGCCACCACACAGCAGATGGTCTCAGATTCATTAGGAAGGCAAGATATTTCACCAAATACCTTTTGACAAGGTCTCCCTGTTCACTGAAAACCAGGTGACTGCCTCTAAAACCTGTTAAAATATTAGCAATCGTGTGCCAAGCTGTCACTAAGGGTATTTGATAAAAATCTAAAATTTAAAACAGATTTTGTTTTCTTCACACTTTTTTTTTTTTTTACAATATTGGACTTAGGGGCTGCGAGGTGGCTCAGTGGTTAGCATCGTTGCCTCGCAGCAAGAGGGTCGCTGGTTCGCATCCCAGTGAGGACACCTGGGATCTTTCTGCGTGGAGTTTGCATGTTCTCCCCGTGCAGTGTGGGTTCTCTCTGGGTTCTCTGGCTTCCTCCCACACAGTCTAAAAACATGTTGAGGTTAATTGGTGATTCTAAATTGTCCGTAGGTGTGAATATGAGTGTGCTTGGTTGTCTGTCTCTAAGTGTAGTGATAGACTGGTGACCTGTCCAGGGTGTCTCCTGCCTTCACCCTGAGTCAGCTGGGATAGACTCCAGCCCCCCACGACCCTAGTGAGGATTAAGCGGTGTATAGATAATGGATGGATAGATGGACTTAAAATGAAACTGTCCATTTCGATATCATGCTCACAATCACATGGAACAAGATGTACAGATCTCACAGGGAGTGGAGAAGCAGAAAGAGTGAATGAGACGAGAAAGGGAAAGCTCTGTCAGAGAGAGATGTGCACACATGTAGTTTTCTCACTAAATTGCCACATTGAGTCAGATAGCAGGGAAAAGTATTGAACTATCATAGGCATCAGACTTACTTTGCCACTCTGCAGCAGAGGCACTTAATTGACACCTCAATGGAGACAGAACGCTGCACTTTCCTGCTACAAGCCCATTGAAAATATTCTTAAAGTGTGTCTTTTAGGGTGAACCCATAACGCCTTCATTTTCTACTTTACTTATTACTAGTAATAGGAAAGTTTACTTCTGCCTTAACTACAACAAATATCCCAACAATCTAGCCTACGCTGAGGCGCTTTGGTTTACTTTCTGCTGTGAGCACAATCAGGTGAGAAAGTTGTGTTAAGTACCTCTGGAACAAGCTCAACACGCATTAACTCTCAGCCATCCTTTGTATTCCATTCAGCTGTGTATTTAAATGGCTAAAGTTGCTCATGTGGAATGGTGCTGCCAGTGCTATAATGATCTGAGTTGAGCTTTGGCGTATGTGTGTTTGTCGGTATGCGTGCGCTCTTTTCAAAGGAGGCAGTGTTCTCATTACACAAGGACGTCTATAGGCTCAGCAGGGGCATGAGCAGGCCCGCTCCGCCGGGGAGACGGACATGTGCACCCACACGTTATGTCCGTTATTTAGAGAACGAAGACTTGCGCGACCACCTCTGAGCCGACACAACGGCGACACCCGAAACAAACAGTCAAATGTCACGGCTGCATTACTCTGAACCGGCCTGCGCTGCTAAATGCCAACAGATCACGGTGAAAGCATGTCCTGTTCTGTGGTGTTTCATCTACAAACAGAGGTCATCACTTCCGACGACAACATTTGATATAATCCAAGCCAAGCAGGCTGAGTTTTGCTCCATCCTGCGGGAAACTGTGAGTAACACTTTTTAAACTGCATGAAAATGTCATCACACAGAGCGTTTAGAAATGCTTTGTGTGCCACTTGATAATCACCGCTTGAAACTTTTCTTTTCTTTGTTTGTTTGTTTTTTTTCCCCCCTGGTGGTTTCTGCACCAAATGTTCAAGAGTTTGTTGAGCCTGAAACCTCCTGCGTGCTGACCTTTGAGAATATAACAAATGACCGTGGGTAACTGCTTTGTGACCGACTGTAGCGTGCCGCTGCCAATTAGAACAGCTTTAAAGTGCTCTACCTAGAGCCTAAGCAGGCTGGTTTTGATATGTTGCCACCAAGTGAGTTGGTGAGGTTTAATAATAATTCACCGTAGAAAGGGTAAAGGTGTCGCAGGGGGGCTTCGGTTTACCACAACGAGGTGAACTTCTCGTAACCCACGGCTCTCTTTTTCCCCCTTTACCCTCTCCATCTCAGTCAGTTCTTTTTTTGTCCTCAGCCCTGATTTTACCCCCGTCTGAGTCATACAGTCTGAGTTTGCTCCTCTTCGCTTCTCCCCCCTCCACCACCACCACGTCTGTCTAGTTTGCACTCCTCCCTCACTGTCCTCCACTGTCTCATTTTTAACGCGAGGATGAGACAGAACTGTGCCGAGAAGCAAGTCGGAGTGAATGCTAAATTCAGATTAGGACTTCTTTTTCGATTTGCATCACCGAGGCACAGGAGAGGTGAAAAGAGACCAGACCCAGTGTGACACAAGCAGACAGATTCATGTCAGACACATACTCTCTCTCCCCTTCACTCTCTTTTATTTTTTTTTCTAACCTTCGACATTCTTTCACTCTCATTCTCATTCACCTCACTCTCTCTTTAGCTAACCCTGCCTCCCTCTCGTGGCTTTTCTCCCCGTCTTGCTATTCCGGTCCCTTTTTTTTTTTTGCTTGTCATCTCGTATGCCAGCATTTACTCCATCTAGAATATAATACCTGACTATACCGTAAGCTGTTTATGTAACAGGATCCCAAGTACATATATCCATATCGTGGACAAACAAAATAAATACAACCCGTTTCATTTGCTACAAGGGAAACTTTAATGTCATTTAAACGTCATTTAATGCAAGCAATGTTTATACTTTCTGCTAGTGTGAGAATCCTCTTAAGGAGATTTTAGACCACAGGACAGTCCAGATGATCCAACAGTCTATGTCATCGAATTAACAACACGCTAAAATGACCTCTCAAAAATCCTAGGCAACTTCTAAATACATTAACTTTATTACAGTGGAGCCGAATGTCATAATTTGTTCAGTTGAGGGAATTAATGGAAGTACTGACATTTCCAGCTTGTTCTGTTGTGGCATTTCCAGGTAAACCAGCAGT